>NC_092686.1:36819811-37119811 GCF_964275005.1 Diadema setosum
AAATCAGTGAAGGAAATTACTTGTGGTGAAATAAGCTAATTCCATTTAAAAGAAGACAAATCTATATCGAGTGAGCAGGTGCTCCAGACTCTGCACAGGCGAAGTTGCTATGGAAACACTGTATATCAAACACAAATAGAACGTCGATCTCTCACCTACCGGGGACGGTTTTCACACCAATTTCCCGTTTTATCCCTGTGGTCAATTTCTGGCGTGCTCTCATTCGAAGAACATGCATTTAAACCAGTTGAAATTTACATAATCTTTAAGAACGAAGTTTAAACTATATCACCCAGTTCAGCTTTACATAATCTCTTGGGACTAAGTTTAAACTATATCTTTGTGAATTCCAACCAAAGCATATAGCTCGAAACACATGGATCTAAAAGAAGATAAAGGAGATCATGATCTGCTCGCATCATTAATAATTAAACGCTGTGATAGGGCCTCGCACATGTCAAGCTCTGCTCGTGATAACAGTCCCCTGTACTGATTTCTCTCTTGTTCACATACGATTGATGCACTATAATGGTGCTATTTTTTTTAAAGAATTATATGAGGGAGAGCGTTGATACGAAATAATTGACATGGTTATATGTATTATGTTTGCATATATATTTTGTATCAATTTCATTTACCTGTCACTTTACTTGGAGAAGAATAATAAAAACGAAAAACAAGTCAAACTAAAACCAAATCAAACGAAACAAAACCAATGCCGATGCTCTGTCTGACAGAGGATTGAAATGGAGGGGGGGGGGGATACTGTAAGAGGAAATGTCTATGGTAGACAGGAGGCATTAATTTCCCCCCACATATACTAGTAGTTGTAATTGGTACTTAGCAAGTACCAACGTGACATGAACTAATCTATATTCATTTCTTTTTTAAATCATCACATTCCTTCGGCTCACGGTAAAATATGCCTACATCACTTAAGTGATGATTTTGGTAATGGTACCGCTGTCAATATTTGCTTAAGAAAGCTTTTAGTAAAAGAAAAAGGCGCGAGAAATGGGACATTACTGGTGACCTATAGTAACTTGCCTTTATTTGCCATCTATATTCATCACATTGGTTTAGTGGAAATGACACAGCCCATTTGTTACTTCTTTCTCCCACCAAATCCAAGTCGAACTATACGTCGGACGAGTATAAAGAAGAATTAAGAGAAAAGGGAGAGAAAAAAAGAGTTGAAGGCTCTTTGTTCAGGTTTAAATGGAAAATGTCAAATTTAGGCATCACAGACACGGAAAGAAACTTAAGAAGGAGAGGACGATACTCTAAAAATAAACAATAACACTTCGTCTATAATCCAGTGTTTATCAAAGAAATGCTATAGATATTGCTTTATGTATAGGTTTTATTCATTTTTTTCTTTTTATGCAATTAATGATGGAAAGAAAACTACAACTCACAGTGCGCGACAAAGTTTGCATTGTCCACGACTATAAAAGTTTGTAACTTTGTCTGTTGGATTTTTAACGTCTTTAAATTCAATATTGCACAAGTATCATTTTTATGGGATGAACAACACAATCACAAAGATCATTATTAATGTCTCAACTTTGTGAATGTTCTTTTTTTCGGGTTGCTGCGCACGTAAACTGATATCAGCCCCTATTCAATCTTCGAGTACCCTTTTTGACTGACAATGAATCTGTGACAAATATGTCATCGTAATCGACATCTTGCTCACAAAGAAAATGTAGAAGGAATTCGTGTGAGTACCCGTCTACGAATTCACATGTGAGTGTTAAATGTGTGTGTATGCGTGATTATCTAACAGAATGTGAAATTATATGGGTGTTGTCAAACTGACTCGCGTATAGTTGAGAGCACGCACAGGATGTAAGTCACACGAATGAAAAATGCCGACATTTTGGAAAATACGACTCATCCCGGAGGTTGCACGAATCTTTGAGACAACAACAACATATCGGGTGTACGATCTGAACTTAGCGTTATGGATTCTTTCTTAATTTAGGATAATGGTTCCTACTGAGACGTTGATAGAAAACCACAATCGAGATAGATAGATAGATGGATATCGTAAAATAGATAGATAGAGATATAGATAGTTAAATAGATAGATAGTTGAATAGATAGATAGATAGGGACAGATAGGTAGGTAGGTAGATAGATAGATAGATAGATAGATAGATAGATAGAGAGGGGGTTTGTGTAAGGATTGCGAAAAAATGTGGCAAAACAATAATAATAATAATAATAATAATAATAATAATAATAATAATAATAATTGCATTTATATGGCCCTTCATACTGAATAGGAATGTTTTACTTGGAATGTAGTAGGTGTTGAGGTATTTAGGAAACGGAAGTAGAAGAGGCAGGAGCAGATGTCATTTTTTAGGTGTTTTGTATGGGGGAGGGGAGGGGGAAGACTAGGACTGATTATCGCGTGTGATTTGTCAGTTCACAAGAGGTTTAATGGTGTTGTTTTTTATGTACTGTACTCCATTTGATAGGTATTGAGTTGATTTAAAGCCAGAGACTCACAAGGATTTCTGTTGTTGTTTTTTTTTCTTGACATGGAGTGATAACGTCTATGCAAGTGTTAAACGGGTGATATTCTTCATCTCGAAGGTTCGTTTAAAAAAAACAAACAAAAAACAAACAAACAAACAAACAAACATATATCCCCTATGCCCATCAGATGCTCGTTAATCAGAAAATTATATAGGGTTAGTTAATCCGAAAATTTGTTGACGTAACTAGGGAGGTTCGTTATCCAATTAAAAGGTTCGTTTATCCGATCATGAAAAAGGTTCGTTGTTTCGAAGGTTCGTTGTAAAATCTGAAAATGAAAAGAAGGTGAATGCTAAGGATCGTTGGGAATTGCAAACCTTATTTCCTTTCTTTTCAGGATTAACGAATCTTCGAAATAACGAACTGTATAACCGTATCAAACACAGGAAAGAGCCATTATTTGTTACTCTTTTAAGCAATGTATGCAACAATTAAGTATTTAAAGCAAGAGAATGCCCAGTGATGTATTTGAGAATCAAATACATATTTGTGGCAAAAATAAAATCTATAAGGTAAAAGCTATAAGGTACCTAATTTGACCGGACAAAGAAATTCTGTTGATTCTCAGTCCTGTAGAGGGAAAAAATCGCTAAATGAAACGAAAATTTGGTTATACAGTCAAGGTTTCCTGCGATTATGTAATTTTGTTGAGCAATGCATTCCTTATGTGGCATATGTTCTTTTAAAGTGCCCTAAAGTTGGGCCTTTACTGGCCAAACCTTTGTCTTTGTGGTAACGTTATCTAAGTTCTAGGGGCTTCTTTTTGGTCATGATTTATTGTATAAAAACATGAAGTAAAGTGAATGATCCGTGCGAAAGCGAGGATAAGCACAGAAGACGTGGAAGTGACAGGTGGAGGAGGACGCAAGGTTGAAGAAAGGAAGGAGTACGCTCCAAATCGGGCGAGATGACGAGAAGGTGTGTGAGAGGTTGCTGTGAGAGCTGTGAGGTCACCCCCACTGGATGCACGTCACGAGGCCAACACCGACGAGTCATGTAGCCCATGAGTCCGACACTGGGCAAACAAGGCCCATGAGTCCTATTCTCACTCATGTATACGGAGCGTCGGTCTCGTAGTGATTTTTTAACCTATTTTCGGACTCGTGCTCCTTGTTTTCCTAGTGTGGGATTTATGGGCCTTTTTGCCAAGTGTCGGCCTCAGGGGCCATATTTGTATATAACAAGTGTCGCGCTCATTGGCTCTATGACTCGTGGGCTGTATGACTCATGGACCTTTTTCACTGTCGAGCTAGTGGGCGGTATGACTGGTGGGTGTCGGGCTCGAGGGATTACCTCCCCCCCCCCCCCTCTTAAAGGGGGACAAACATGGATAAAAAAAAATGGATGATAATGAGAAAATATTCCTTTAATTGAAAGCAGACTCTCCCTCTCTTGGCAAGGGAGGGGGGGGGAGAGCAAAAAAAAGTTTCGGTAACATAGAAGCACTTAAACATGAATGGCTCTAAACTAGAATATATGTAGGTCCATAGTGTGTATTCGGCTTGTTGTTATCACTTGGTTATTATGCTTGTTTAGTTTGATCACATGAATGTTCACAAACATGGAGATAGCGATTTATTCCAACAAACCGAAAATGTCAGCACGATGTATGTATTCTCCAAGGAGAGAAAAGAAAAAAAAACGCCAACAATATAACCACGAGTGAACATTCACTTCTCTTAAAGTGATAACATTCATTCTTGTTCCAGAACTTGAGTCTTGTTCTAAAATTCTTACCCTAGTCGACAAATCTGACTTGCATTGGAAACAGGGGTGGAATTACAGCCGCATGCATGTAACGCTTGCTCATGATCAAAACCTGAGCTGCTTGGATGCAGTCTATTGCGGCTCTTTCTCGGATATTAGAGACGCACATCAATCGTGTAACTGAGAAGAAAATACGAGAAATCGATGCCGCTGTAATGCCGAAGCTGGCCGGCCGGGGGTATCGCGGGAACCTGACGAAGACGCATCGACGGCAGTCCCGTGTCCCTGGCCTTCTGCATGGAAAGCGATAAGACAAATGAAATCGATGTCCAGCGTCTGACTTTCCAAGGTCACCGTGTGTCTCTGACTTCCAGGCAGTTGGAGATATACGGTGGTGAATCTTTGTCAGTGCCTTACTTAGAAATGAAAATACTGTGCATTCACGTTGTATGATCAATTTTCCGAGAGAAGGCATCAATGCCCACATGCTGGCATAAATCTATCAAGCAAAACAAATTCGACTAATGCTCATCAGAAAGAAACTAGGGCAAAGTTGGCGTCGCATGTTAAAGGACGCCTTCCCTAAGAGTATTGATCTTAATATTTTTTTAAGCGTTTTTAAAAGTTTTTTCTTCATCTTTTTAATATTTTAAGTGCAAGTGCGTGTGTTTTGCACAATGCTTGTCATAGACGTTCTCTTCTGTTTGTATCTTTCAGATTGTGCATCCCTACCATGTCAAAATGGCGGATCGTGCATCCTCCTTCCAGATGGCTTTCCGACGTGTCAGTGTCTGGTAGAGTACTACGGATCGACTTGCGAGTACTTAAACCCGTGCATACTGTACGATTTCTGCGAGGACCGCGGTAACTGCAGTAATGTTCGTGGGTCGCAGTGGATGTGCGAGTGCCTCCCGGGATTTACCGGTTACAAATGCTTGAACCGTGACTCTTGTGCGTCCAATCCATGCCCACCTGACCGCACGTGCCAGAATATTTACCCGTCGTCATACCGTTGTCTCTGCCCAAGTCAAGGTTACTACGGGACCTCCTGCGATAATTACAACTCTTGTTCGAGCTCGCCGTGCCTGAACGGAGGTAAATGCATTCATGAAGCCAACAAGACCTACTCATGCGACTGTAATCCTGATGGCGTCATCACCGGATATCACGGGTCCCAGTGCCAAGACTACGACCCGTGTTTGTCCCAACCGTGCGATGTGGACGGAGGGACGTGTCGGAACGACTCGACAGGAGGCTACGCTTGTGATTGCCATCCGGGGTACTACGGGAACTTTTGCTCCAACTATGACGTGTGTAGAACAGCCCCGTGTTTGAATAATGGAACGTGTCTGTCGAAGGATAACGGAACGGACTTCACCTGTGTTTGCCCGCCCATTCGTTATGGACCCCGCTGTGAAAATATATGTAAGTCCTATCGCAGGAAAGATCAATTTACCCCTTTCATTCTTCACGTCTTCTTTATCAGCAGCCATCCCTTTCGGGGGATCTTGAGGACTTATTCGTACTGGGTGAGGTTCAGGGTGCACTGCATTTTAGTGAGATGTCTGTATATTCAAGTCGTGTGAGATCTCTTAATTTCCCTCCGTAGACAAATGCAGGCTTGATTCATATCGGGAAGAGAAAATGATCAAAACGATTTGCAGAAAGAAAAACAACTTGTGAAAATTACTAGTGCTGAGAAGGGACTTTATGTACATTCATGGTGAAGCATGCCCACACATATTACTACATCTCTCAATGTTATGTAGGCATTTAAAGTCATATAAACATATGTGTGGTATTTGTCGTGTTTTTGTTGTTTGCATTATACAGTGGAAAGACTGGACAACTCAAGCGGTACCACTACCAGATGTAATTTACTTTAATCTTGAATGGTCTTGAGGGAATAGACTAGGTCACTAACATATTCATATCTAATGAAGATCTTTATAGGAATTGGCCTTTAGGGCAAACGAAGAGCTTTCATATAGTCATGGCTGATGCATGTAAACAAGTCTATTATACTAGCATTAGTAGTGTATTTATTTGGAAGAAGGGACTGAAAACCTCAGTCCTCTATCACCAGGTGGAAAACGGGTCATAATTTGAATATAAATTTAAGGTACTCGTGTTTGATTGGTTTTTTTTTAGGACTGTTACGTGCAATGCAAAGACATGGTGCTGATCGCTTGTCACATTATATGACCAAGAGAATATCTGAATAGGTGCTCTATATCTCATAATAATTTTCTACTTCATTTCTTCAGGTCATTTGAATACGCCCACACGAAACCTACCAAAACAATATTCAGTCAGTGACATCATCTGTCAATCAGTGGTAAAGTACGCGATTAACAAAGCACATTGGAATATACCTTCCCCTAGTTTGAGCATAACTTGCACAGTTCCTTGCAGTATCGTTTGTTAATCATAATTAGTAACATGAATTGATCAACAGTGATTGACAAAATTTGATTTCATCAACAAATCTTTGTATCCAAGTAATCTGACTAAAATATTGATAAAAAAATCAAAGAATATATGAAACGTGTTTAGATGATAATTTGGCTACATAAGTGATGTGAGGTTAACATCCACTTGCATTGCATAATTATTTCAATCACGATTCATGTAGATGTTTACGGACATACATGTCGTGCGCATTCAGTTCAGAAAGTGTTGATTCACAGATTCGAAATTAACGGTGAGGTCTGTTTGATCAATTAAATCCCGGAGATGATTAATTTATCTTTTACATGTCTGGTATTTCGAAAGTCGACATAGAGCATGGAGATGTTCAAACAACACTGAAAAAACAGAAAAACCTGGAAATATATTTTCTGAACGCACGCGTGACGGTCGTGTCGTGTACGTGACGCAACGTGACACATGATTGTGGTGTGTTGAGAGCCCTGGTTAACTCGTCGAGTTTGAATGCGACTCAAACACAGTCAGCCCGTCTGCCTTGAGTACGGGTTTAACAAAATGCTCCTCTCTTTCGAGTCTTGGATCAACCGCCCGAGATTCAAATTATTTCTTTAGTGGAATAACAACCAATCGTGGAAGAAAAACCAAAAGGGACCAAACCATGTCCCAGGTGACCGCATTCCTACGTGAGCGTCTTAAGGACGGCAAAATTCTGTCAAGGTGAACAGAGAGAGAGAGGGGGGGGGGTGGAGCAAATAAGACAAACAAGTTGGAGATTGAGCGTGCGTGAACGCTGTTTTTGTTTTAAGTTCCAGACTATTGAACTTAGATATCATTTCTGGGATGCCCCGAGTGCCCGAGGATTATTACTCGGAATGTATTTACGTGACCTTCCCCTCCTGGCGCCTAGAGTCCTACGGCACGTTTCCCCTCTTGGCGCCTAGAGTCCTACCGCACAACCTGACGTGCTCCTCCAATCACGCATGCTTCAGTGAAGAAATTGTCACCAGTTCAGGTTCTAGCTGCATGAAAAAGTGACAATAAGTATCTGTCTTTTTTTTTTTGCTAGTAAAACAGAGCTAAGATTTAGTCATTGCACGCTTTCAAGTCCATCGAAATCATGTATCAATCTGCGAGACAGTGTATTTTAATCTTCTCATCTTTAATGTGACGCGAGCTCTACAGGGTCTCTCACATTGCATTTTCAAAGAACATACGCTCATATACAAAGAAAATTTATTGTGTGTAGTGACACTACAACATTCTTTCGTTAATTGATGAATGCCTATGACATCGCGTTCTGGCATACCATTGAGATCAATTCGTGTAACTTGCAGATAGTCATTCACCGCATATTACTCTAAAACAATCTGTATGAAACGTGAATTCATTTTCCCGTGGCCTGGTGGAAATGACCGTACTGTATGAAGTAAGACCATCACTTGATTTTCATTTAATTTTAGATTGGTATCATGCAGACTGGAGAGATGGTTTCTACTTCATATGTGCATATGTGACAAGTCCATATGATAATACACAAATGCATACCTAAAACTTACTGGGTACCATAATACGTTGTATTGTTTTGTTTTTGTTTTTATTTTTGCTTTACCAACAGCTTTAGAACGAGTATGAGGAGGCTAGGGAAAATGGGAGATTTCTGCGTTCACATGGACTGTAAAATTTACTAGATTTGCCTGTCCGATGATATGTATATATCTTCTTTTGAAGTTGCGTCACAAAATTCAATGTGCACGCTATAGCGACACAAATTTTCTTCTTATATCTTGGTATCTGTCTGTCTATCTCTCTCTCCCTCCCTCTCTCTCTCTCTCTCTCCATCTCCCTCTCTCTCTCTCTCTCTCTCCATCTCCCTCTCTCTCTCTCTCTCTCTCTCTCTATCTATATATATATATATATATATATATATAATTATATATATACATATGCATGTATGATATGTCTTTTGGACATAAAATGCCGATAACTTTTCCCCAACCTGCTCCTCCGACAGTGCAATGCGCAGGCGATGTGACGGTGGACATCAAAGGGATTATAGAATGGTCGGACAGAGATGTCGGTACAGAGGCGTCGACGACCTGTCCGTTTGGCGGCGGGAGTAACATCACTCGGACATGTTACTATGACGACGAAAAGATGGCGACCAGATGGACTTTTCCTAACACGACAGAATGCAAGAGAGTAAGTTTGTGAAAAATACATGAATTCATCTTTCAAACGTAACTTACCGAAAACGAAAGTTTCTTTGTGCCGGTTAAAAAAATAAATAAAAAAATGAAAAAGAAGAACTTTCAAATAATATTGTTATATTCGAGAAAGCATGTTTTAGGTATGGGTAACCGATTACGCTGCCTGTGAATGATATCCGCACAGTTAAGTGTCATATGCTATGTGCATTATGGCGTAGAGCAAGAACGTACACGCATCAAATTGCTGCATTCCCATGCGAGACGATAATTTCTTAGTCCAAAGAGTAATGATAAATGCTCGAATTATATCAAATCAGTTAAGACTAACCTTCCCTTCTCCTGCAAGGCTCCAGCTATCAAATTCTCCTCCCCTCCCGTCCCCGCTTTTCCCTTCCCCCTCCCACGGGCCTCGTGAAATCACGGCCATCAACAGTGAAATTAGATTTTAACGTAAACAGGATTCGTTGTATAGCGCGTTGGAAAAGTCGCTACGAAAGATAATAGGATACGATATTGCAAGTTTGCTGGGGTCTTTAAAGGTCGCCCGCATGATATAATATCATTTCACTTATTTGGAGAGGGTTGAATCAAATACCTTCAAGACGAAATCATGCCGAAAGCCACCAACACCCTTTGTTCCTCTCGTCCTGTCCAGGCGAATTTGACCAACGAGCTGGCAGCCACAATGACGTCATTTCTTCGCGAATCAACCGGAAGCAATCCTTCAGAAATGGAAGATTCCGAAGTTTCGTCTGCGTCAGAGCTTCTTGATGCTGTCGTCGATTTCTCCTACGAGCAGAGGACGGTGAGTATCCTACCTCTATTGTGTCCGTCAAGACAACTTATTGGAGCGAGAACGGGATATTTGTGACGTAGTCTGTGATGTGACAGTGTCACTACAATCATAAGATGCTCCACTATCATATTTTTTTTTTGTTAACTCAGCCTTATGGAATCAAAATTTTAGCCCCAATTCTCGCCTCCGGGTTGCGGTCCATTCGATCCACATGTCATATTTTGCGTCCATGAGCTCTTGACGGGTGAGAAGCGCAGGTGTGGCTCTCGTATAAAAACCTAAATCTTTTATCGTGTTTTTCAAAGCACCGGCGGCTTGATTCAGAAACACTGCTTAGAGTTGATGGATCTTTCACGAACAAATTGACTCTACCACGACATCATAATGATTTTGCCGTTAGGGAATGAGATCGCGAAGTTTTAAACTAAGGTCAGTTGTTGTTGTTGTTGTCGGGGGGGGGGGGGGTAAAGGGGACACAGTAGTCAAACATAGAGAAACACGCGGGATCATATACTTAAATGAATGTGATGCAGATATTTATTGTCAGGATAGAAGAGAGGAGGACAGTGTACAGAAAGAGACACAACATCATATTATCAGGTGATAAATTTGCTCTCTTGTTTCGATTTCCCCTGACGTTAAAATCAGTTTAATTCAAGTAATCGGGGTTATACGAATCGAAATCCATCTCATCTTCGTATATCATAACAGGCCTAACATACGTTTTCTTCGAAGACAATTAAGAAACAATGATTTTTGTTTTTATCTTGACAGAATGCGAGAATACACGTAAGGAGAATTCACTCCAATGATGTGTTCATATTGTATTCAAACATCGCAGATAAAGAACAATCCAACATGATGATCACAATTATGAAGCTGATGATGCTCATGCTGATGATGATAAGAATGACAATAATGATAATGATAATGATGATGCTGATGATGATAATAATGACAGTAATGATAATGATAATGATGATGCTGATGCTGATGATGATAATAATGACAGTAATGATAATGATAATGATGATGCTGATGCTGATGATGATAATAATGACAGTAATGATAATGATAATGATGATGCTGATGATGATAATAATGACAATAATAATGATACTAATAAGAATAAAGAAACTAATAATAATAATGATATCTGAACTGAAAACCAGACCAGACTAAACAGAAAGACGCTTTTGAAAACATAAATGCCACCAAACCACCTTTAATAGGGTCGAACGGGTGTCGAATATTACGCGTTTCAAAACTCGGCTGGCATCGTTGGTAGTTTCACTGTAGCGTCAGTAGCACCTACATCTCTTGGCACGAGTACTGAAAGAAACGTCATCATTTCCATGTAAAGCAGGAGACACCAATATCCCCTTTCACGTCACTGAGCTCATGAAGAGTTCCTCGAAAATGACGTCATAGTCACATGAACAATACGGTTTACTTTTTGAAGTGTCCACAATTTTGAGACTCCCAAATCTTACTTAATAGTTTTGTTATTGCCCCTGCCGCCTCGCGCAAGCATTCAGCTTCCCTGCTGTTTTTATTTTACAAAGTCTACAAAGTCTATCCGAATAATGCTCTTTGCCGCAAATTCTCCTTTCATCGTAGCTGTCCGAGAAGGGAAAAAAAAACGAAGAGAGGAAAACGCGATGACAACGAGTGATATTGCGTCTGGCAACATTAGGCTCTTACTACTTAAAGGGACACTGCTAAAGATGCAAAATTCACCAGTCTTTTTGAACATGGAGCCTGCACAAAGAATATGGTCATGGCTAATAGTCTTTTAATCGTTTGGGTTTTCACACTAACATTTGCGGGTGTACTATGATTTAATACTGCAATAACTATTCATATCTGTAAAGCGTATCAGGGCAATTACCCCCCCCCCCGCTAAATACTGCTAAGTGGTAAGGTTAGAGTAACGATTAGGGTTAGGGATAGGTTTTGGGTTTAGAGTTTGGTTAGGGTTCGGGTTAGGATTAGGTTCAGGATTATGATTAGGATTAGGGCCAGGGGAAGGGTCCGGGGTAATTGCCCAGGGGGTAATTGCCCTAGACCCCTCTATAGTAGAAATAAATGAAATGAATGAATGAATGAATTACGTAACTTTTCTCTTCAACCATATACAGTAGAATCGAAAATGAACTTTGAAATTTGGATGCCATTTATACATGGGACATTGTAAAACGCTTTAATTGTTTCACTTTAATGCAAGAGATCAGAAACTAATTTTTGGACACATCACTGAATTATGTATCATAGGCTTGATGAAAAGCAGTGTTTCTGTTTCCCAGCGTGTATAGCTTCAGACTTGTCAGAGGTGTGTAGGTCTTGTGATCTTCGATATCAAATCAGGGTTTCTACCGAATGGCCTAATTGGCATTCTGCTGCTGTCAATATTGAGGTGATTCACATTTCACGACAATCATCAAAATAAGACTCTCAGTTAAGATAATCAAGAGGTTTTATTGTTATCATTACTGTCGTTTTCATTCCCTATTCGTCACATTCCTTCACAAATTCTCCATTAACGTGTACCGGTACTCCTTTTTCTTCGCGATACACAGATGCAAAAGAAAAAAAAAAGGAAAAAAAAAAGAAAAAGAAAGGAAGAAAAACCCGTAAGAAAACCTTACTCGCATCCTTCATATTCGGACCTTTCAAGAGGATGGCACATCGGAAGAAAATGATGCCTTTCAAGAACCACTTGAAACCCTCGAAAGCAATTTTGGACATCCGAGCAAGAAGAGAAAGAGAAGATTGATAGACGCGGGAGTTGTTAGATTGGCCGACCTCTTAGTGGGGAGGCTGCGTATGAAACACAGCGGCTCTCTCCCCCTGCCTGCCTGTCTGTCTGTCTGTCTGTCCATCCACTATCTATGTAAATATAATATCTATTTTCGGTGTCTGCTCTCATCTTGTCGAGACCTGAGAGTTTCGTCAACACTCTGAATTCATTCCATGTGAGTGTTCTCCTTCTTATGAATGTATGAATGCATACAGCGAGAACTGAAAAATTTTCGCTGTATGCTTAAAACACCCCATCACCATCTTACATGTCAGAGACTTTACACCAACATACCTCTGCATGGACCCTTTCATCATCATCTCAACTTACTCCTCATCCTGTTGATGAGACACATTGGACATATTCGACTATCTATTCTCCCAGGCATCAGCTCAGACTCTCTGGAATTCGTCACCTCATTGCAATACACAACATGTCATTCCTCAGTATTTTTAACAGTACTTTGAAAATGAACGCATTCTTTACAATGACTGATGCAGCTGTTCATAATATGCCGTTCTTGAGGCACTGTAGGAGAGTATATTGGAAATGACTGTTCCCTGCGCCGAGTGAAAAATGATTACGCTTACTGTTTCCTTGACATGGATTTGATGCAAACAGTGATTTGAAGGGGGAATCAGACATATTATGTCAGGGGACTGGGGACACACAGACTTTGTACTTTGTAAAGACATCGTGATTGACATCAAAGCAAATTTATCGATTTGCTTGATATGGGCAGAGTGAGGATATTGATTGGCAAAATCTACACTAATTTCCAGGTGCACACATTATCTCACGCACCTGTAGAATGTTAAACACTCCCTTAAAATGTGGTACATTGTCTTTTTATGTGTGGTGTATATTTATAGGCAAGTCACACTTCGCTAGAAGAAAAACAAACTTTTCTTTTGGTCAAACACATCAAAGTCTAGTGTGGGTTTTTTTTTCTTTCTCTTATTTTTCTTTTTGTGCACGCAGCATGGGAGCAAACCCACAAGCCAAAATCCTTTAGCAATCTTTAAAAATCAACTACGTCGAAGGGAAATCCAACAAAAGAATATAAACAGTGAAAAGAATGCTTGAAACAAACATGGTTACGTGCGCCATTGAATTTCTGTTGCTTTGGCTACACCGGTTCAAATGCAAAATCATACAGTCACGGCGACAAAGACCCCGTTTACAGTGCGAGGCTCGGCCGCGGCTCGGCCGCGGCCGAGCCTCGCACTGTAAACGGGGTCTTTGTCGAGCCCAGCCCCGCTTCAGTGTAAACGCGCAAAAGGCCAAATGCGAGGCCAAAATTGGCCTCGCATTTGGCCTCGCTCTGGAGGTGGTCTCGGCCGCGGCCGAGCCGCGGCCGAGCCCTGCCTCTTCTTTGTGTAAACGCAAACTGGGCCAAATGCGCGGCCAATTGCGCGGCCAATTTTAGTCTGGCTTCCAAACCCTCTGCCTGTATCTTTCGCTATTCAGGATATTAACCCCCTCAACGTCGAAAACTAGTATCGTTTAAGGTGGTTTTGTCCTGCAAAGGATTTTTTTCCTTCGGCAAAGGCCTTTGCCCGAACGGCGACTTCGTCGCCACGGAATTCATTTGGCAAAGGGTCTGAAAACCAGACAATACCAAATTGCGTTTGTTTACAAGCAGAGCGCCACTACGACAAAATATTGAAAGGTTTGAATCAAAAGCGCGGCCGAGCCCAGCAGTGTAAACGGACAAAATTGCGAGGCTCGGCCGCGCAATTGAGGCCGGACTCGGCCGCGGCTCGAGTCCGGCCTCAATTGCGCGGCCGAGTCCGGCCTCAATTGCGCGGCCGAGCCTCGCAATTTTGTCCGTTTACGGGAGATTTGATTCAAACCTTTCAATATTTTGTCGTAGTGGCGCTCTGCTTGTAAACAAACGCAATTTGGTATTGTCTGGTTTTCAGACCCTTTGCCAAATGAATTCCGTGGCGACGAAGTCGCCGTTCGGGCAAAGGCCTTTGCCGACGGAAAAAATCCTTTGCAGGACAAAACCACCTTAAACTATACTAATTTTCCACGTTGAGGGGGTTAATATCCTGAATAGCGAAAGATACAGGCAGAGAGTTTGGAAGCCAGACTAAACTTGGCCGCGCAATTGGCCTCGCATTTGGCCCAGTTTGCGTTTACACCAAGAAGAGGCCGGGCTCGGCCGCGGCCGAGACCACCTCCAGAGCGAGGCCAAATGCGAGGCCAATTTTGGCCTCGCATTTGGCCTTTTGCGCGTTTACACTGAAGCGGGGCTGGGCTCGGCCGCGGCTCGGCCGCGGCCGAGCCTCGCACTGTAAACGGGGTCATAGTGGGTAGGGTTCTATAGACTTTCAAACAGGAATTCGTGCATGGGTTCGAACAAAGTTCGTTGTTCACGTCCTCATACGAACGAGGTATGCACTCTTCACTCATGTGTATGACTGGAGATTTGGCAACACTGGACTGCAAAATTAAATCAGCGGATGGTCCTTCCGAAGATCTGAAATGATACATTATCACCGTCATCATTATCATCATTACTATTAAATGTTTTGTTTTGACAATATTACTATATTGGAAAAAAACATTTTCTCCTACATGATGCCTTAAAGATGAAAACATTATACAGGAGATCAATATCAAATTCGAATTTGCAGTGAATCTTCAAGGAGAAAAGTTTGTTGTTTTTTTTATATCTGACCCAAACTAACTGTAGGATGCTTCAACATTCAGTGAAAGTAACAGTATTTTTTATACATTAATTCGTTCCATTTCCCACAGCTAGATTAGACAGTAAGATGGTGATTTTGAGATCACTATGATTATTGTCTTCTTCGTGCAAGATATCGGTGTTGTTCCTGTTCTACCAGAAGGCCCTGTCATTATCATTACCCTTATAGTTTTGCCAGGTACCCATTAATACACCTGGGTCGACAGGGACATGATGGGATAAAAACAGCTTGTCCAAGGACATTATAAATAGGCACTTGACGGGATTCGAACTGAGGACCTCAGATTTAATATCAAGAGTCTTATCCACTAAGCCAGAGTGTCTCCGCATTCTGTGCAAATTTCTCCTTACTGTTCTCAAATAAAAGTTGTTTAAAAAAACTGGAAAGCGTTCTGAAGAGGTTTGACGGAATATTTGAAACGGACTACGCCGGTAGCCCAGCATTGTCACTTACTTCGGGAACATAACCGTGTAAGGATGTGGGTGCACTTGTTTCTATACTATGGGTCTTAAGAAATGTGAGACAAACAATTCAGATTTGAATGTTGATTATCATGTAAAGGCAACTGGATGCGACCCTTTAATTCACACGACTCTTTATGTCTGTCCCCTTTCTTGTTCATGGAATTGTCTCGCCAAACGTAAGGGACAATTTGTTTGCTTGTCAATCAACCGCTGCATCCTCTTTGATTTGGGTTGAACCGGATAGGCTAGGCGGCTCAAACTTGTTTGCAGGCCAATAATAATGAGCGTTGCACTGTAGGCCCTATACTGCGCTGGCTTCCTTATAGTATAGTTGCAAGAAGAGCGAGAGAGAGAAGAGAGACAGGCAGACCAACAGACAGGTTAACAGACAGACAGACGAGACACATGTATACTCACACACACGCACACATATGATTGTGTTATATATGTATACATATATATGTAAATTACATATATATATATATATATATATATATATATATATATATATGTATGTATATGTATATAACGACAGAAAGCAGGACGGAGATAAGAGAAAGAGGAGAGACAGACAGACAGACAGACAAACAGACAAAAGAGCGAATGAGGGAGACTGATGCGTTTCGGTACGAGGACAATCGAGCATGGACCATGGTCCATTTTAAAAAGGACGCATTCATCAAGAATTTACCTCGCTTCCTGCGCTACTCGCTGATCCTCAATATCACATCCGCATCCCCCTTTTTACAGGTCCCAGGTGCACCTGCATCCCGTAATCGGTAATGCCATATCAGAATAGAGCATCGCTATAAAGACACATTCTTATTTTCCATTATGAATACTTTATGCTTAATATATACAATTCATTGTATCCCCCACAATGTGATTCTATCCTATTCTCTTCATGTGTAACACAGATGGCGGAGAATATGATGGAATGTGTCAGTAACCTTCTGGATGTCAAGGACGAAGTACTAGAATCTAGCTCCAAGCAGGCGAGGACAGATGAAAGGTAAGGTCTGCCTCAAGTTGGTCATTGAGATATAGCTATGTATGAATTTACATATTATACCAGGCCCGTAACTAGGATTTTTATGGCAGGGTTCAGAATTAGAAAATATATATATATTTACTCATGCAAGTGTGTCAGTGTGTGTGTTTGTGTATTTGTCAAACCATAGTGTCTTTTAACAGCAATTAGATTTTAACACCTGGATTGATACAACGTCTGGTACTGTGTGATGATGGAAGAGTGAAATCTTCCTTATTTATTAGACAGAAGAAGCCTTTCAGCGTTGCTCGATTTAAACCTGACTTACAAGAAAGCCATGAACCCACTTTAGACTTTGCCAGACTTTCGACTGGTGTTATGCTCCTATCATGTTTTTGTCCGCATAGTGATAGTGGCATCTGCTTTGCCGTCAAAAATGTTGAACGCTATGAATGATCCCTTTCATATAATTTTCGTTCACATTATTACACTACGCTGTTGACCTGTGTGGCTGTGGCTGTGTGTACCCGAAGGATGGATAGGCGCTCTGCGGTCCGTTAATGTACGCCTCTGATGGACCGCTTCAGGCCAGCCCTACACTTTTACTTTAATAATCCAATGTGGGTGCGCTAAAACATTCCATCATCGCGGTTTCGATCGAGTACGGCATATGTAGCAACGTTCAAGTGCAATCATGCACCGAAAGGTCTCCAAGCTCACGATTTGAAGCAAAGTTCCTGAAGGAATAAACGATTGTGCTGGAATAATACGCTTAGAACCCCGATGTTAAACCCTCTAGTCTTAAGGAAACTGGTGATAATGATGTTCATAAATCAGTGTAAATGCATACATAAATGTATCCTACAATACGTCTTAATAGAAGACATTACCTTCGATAAATCCGTTGCCATTATTATTTTAGCCCCCTTAAAGCAAGAACATGATCCACTTGCTTCATGGAGCTATCTGTTAGCTTGGAACAAGTATGACAAAAATGGAACCTACCTCCCCGCCTAAATGCTGATCTACTTTGGAAAAATTACGCTGAGATTTCTATGTGTTCCGTTACCGCTGGGGTATGGAAAGATATGACAATAAGAATGGGTGATAGTCAATGACATCGTTAGAATGTAGATAGCGTGTGATGTTTGATAGACGATGTGGAAAGAGTCTCAGGATTAATGTCATTGAATGTAGTATGCCGAGAAAAGAGTCGATGAATTTGAATGTGTTTTATTACCAACATGCATTATTCTTTTCTTTTTTTGTCCTCAGTCCTCTCAGACTCACAAACACTTCATAGATGAGTTTTGAATTTTGTATGAGTAGAAATGTACCTTATAGATGTCTCTTGAATATTTTATGAATCGAAAATATCACGTTTTGCATCGGTAATGTCAACAGAATCGCCTTGCTAGAAAACCGCGACTCTGTTGATCATTAATATTGACAATATGGTTTTTGTCAACACCTCAGGACAAGCACGTTTCGGAATGTTAAGGAGACTGAATCATTTTGTTTTGTTTTGTTTCGTTTTGGTTTGGTTTGGTTTGGGTTTTGTTTTGTTTTGGTTTTTTTTTTCACTTTGTGATGGTTTTAGCGATACAATCAGACTGTTAAGGCAGGAAATCTTGATCTTAACGGAATTTCACCTGTATCATCGCGTTATCACAAAGCAGAAGATCACCGATTCCGATTAAATGCCTTTTCCGGCGATGTATAGATCGAGACGGTTAATATTGAAACCCATGCATACAAAGACCCCAGGTAGCTCATTAAATAAAGACGAGGAATATGAAACACATTTATCAAAATTTGGACATAATTATCATTCAGATCTTGACACAATACATGACGACGAGGCACTTGGATGTTGACCCGCACTCAAAGTTTGGGGAAAAGAGACCATTATCTCTTGCAATCATCTTTTTGGTGTCAGAGGAGCCACTGTGGGCCAGTGGATAATACCGTGGACTCTCAATCATAAGGTCATTGGTTCGAATCTGTTGGCAGCGATGGTTAAGCCCGTGAAGGTTCTTAATCATATTTGCCTCGTCCTCTTTCTGGAGGGTCTTAAAGCCGTCGCAACGCGTCGGTCCCGCGGTAGCTCGCTCTTAAAAATTGAAGTGCTTGAATGACCTAATCCCAAACGCACACACGCGCGCGCACCCATCAAACGCCATTAATTTTTTCATCTTTTCAAAGTAAATGTTTCCAAGTTCCAATCTGCTGAAAACGTAAGTGGTGTCATGTTCCAGACAGCTCGTTGCAACACTATGGAAGGTAATGATGTCCAAAGTGAATAGATAGACATAATGTTACCAATAACGTTAAAGTGTTTTCATTATACTGCTTGAGCACGTTAATAATAAGAGAATGAAAGACTGTCAAATATGCCAATTACTTAGGAAAAAAAAAACTGAATACCTCAACGTCAGAAGGTACCGTTTATCGATGAAGGTTGGAATTGTCCCGAATGACTTCGTCATTGGCGTAACCTCTCATTCCCATTAGAATTTCCTTTGACGTCTTATCCTGTTCGTCTTCACACTTCCACATGAGTCAGAGCCCCCTCCCCCATCAAATTCCAGAAAACAGGTACACCTGAGACTGCAGGTAATTTGTCAGTGTTGATGGAGTCATCGTAAAAGCACAGCGGGTGGACGACGGTGTTGCGTCCGCGCCCTGTTAAGCCTTCCTCCTTCTCCCGCGCGCTCTCACATCGACCACCGCTGTTTCAAAACATGTCTTGAATGCGCGTCATCCAAATAACCTGCAATAGGATTGCGTCACGGGGATACAATCAAAATATTATGACAGGTCGTCGTCTGAAAACAGAAAGAATAGAACAGTACATTCCCCCGCTCGCCACAAAATAGGTCTGTAGACGCTGCTGTTGGTCATCTAAGGATCAAACCAATGGACCCCCCCCCCAAAAAAAAAAAAAAAAAAAAAAAAAACAGAGAGACTCATTTTCATGTATAAAGTATTATGATGATTACAGACTTGCCTAAAATTTAGTTGAATAGATAAATAAGATAAACAGAATACACTTCACCAACACAGTATACATCAATATGATGTACAAAAGAACGGTGACCTTACCAGCTTTGCCATAAATGAGAAACTTGTTGAAATGATGAAACATTTTGTTAAGAGAAATTAATGATGATATCAATTTTGGCGATGAACAATCTGTCACGTCAAGTGAACATACCAATGTTTTAGCGGAGTATCGTAGCAATATTGAGTAAATCTATACACCACAGAGTTGGTGGACGATGATTAATTGATGAAAATGCAACAATGCTCCTGCTGTATCAGGGAAAATTATGTCGGGTTGTTTTCACCATATTTAGGAACTTATTTAGGCAAACCAATTGGCGATTTCACATGATTATTTCAAAGCGTGACTCATTTCATCATTCATGGGCAAGAGGCAGCATTTCAGGGAATAAGGGGTCAAAAAGCATTCCTAATTATCAATATTCGGTCCAGCCGACCAATGCATCAAAGCAGGTCGAAAACAAAGCGTTGATATTGTTTTACAGTACACGACTTACGAGAGAGTGCTGTGATCATTCCAGTTCAGACTAAATCAAACAAATATGTTCCCATAGCAATATAACATCTTACGGCATTGTAATCATGATGGGGGCAAGAGATTGGCATCGGGGAAAAAAAGAAAGAAACAAAGGGAAAGACAGAGAGAAAACGTTACAAACAAATTATTACTTAAGATGTTTTCGCCAAAGCGGTATGCAATGACGCAAATCATTAATCATTAAATATTTTGTTGTAGTTGCTGTTGCTAAAGCTTGGAGAGCTTTTTAGACCAATTTTGTTGGAATCTTACCTTACAAATGATACTTACATGATTTAAAGAAATTACCAACGTAAAAAGGGTAGGAGGCTTAGGAATAACACAGGGGAGTTACCAGTGCCTTAGAAAGGGTATACAAAGAAGTGCCTTGAGAATGGTAAAAAAAAAAATAAACACAGTTGGAGATTCAGTTGGGTGTGTTTCAAAGATACTTGAGGAAGATGATTCGTCATCTTTCGGTGGTGACATGCACAGGTTCCCTCCTGCCTTAAAGGTGCTTTGAAAGGGGTAATCAACCTTTCAGGGAAAAGACACAGTCGGAGTTTCATTTGGGTGTATTTCAAAGTTTGGAAAAAAAAAACCTGTTTTGTCCATGATTTGTGATGACGATATTCAATAGATACATACACATGGACACACAACCCATAACCTTTGCAAGTGAGTCGTTAGTTAGTTCTAAATGAAGAAAAGGCTTTTCTCATCCCAGCTAACTCCTGCGTCATTCAGTGATGTTCAAATCATTGCTATAGGTGGAACGTCGTGTGGAGGGTGTGGTCCGATCGTCGTTGGTACGTCCGGCCGTTCTCTGGCCCCATTCTCCAGAAGGAGGATCGATGCAGTCCGTGACATTTAATAATGTTTGCCTTTAATGATAGCAGTGTATGGTTCCAAAAAAAGAAGAAGATCCGTAGAGAAAAACAGATGAAGACAGAAAGATTTTCAAGAATCATACGAAGTTTTCTGATCGAGTGTTGACAAGTATAGACTCCTTTTGTTCACTGATGCCTGGTTTTGCTTGCAAACGTCTAGGCAAGAAAGAAAGAAAAAGTGAAATAAAATGAAATGATGTCTTCTACTGACCTGAAAAAAATCTAAGAGAACATTATTTATTTTTTCTTAACAAATGACACGGACATGACTGTGTGAGCGAGAGTGGAAATGATATTTTTTCTGTAGAAAATAGTACTTGAATTCAATCATGTTGTATTTTGTCGGTTAAAAAAAACAAAAACAAACAGGAGAAATGTATATAAAGAGAGTTGGGCATGAGATCATGTCACCCAGACCTACAGATGTATATAATATTTCATACAGGTGATCTTGAGGGACATGCAGGTAGGCCTTTATGCATTATTTAGTCTATGTATCGCGGGGTTCGCTGCACTTACCACGACATTCCGATAGCATTGAAGGAGCAAGGTAACAACATCATCTTCTGCAATCCCAGCTCTAGTATGCCTTGGAGGAGGAGAGATATAAGGACATAATTATTTCCGACGCGACATAATTCCTCTTTTGTGACGTATGCATGAGTAAACAACAATCATTACGCGTCATAGAGGCTTCGTGTTCGTGAAATCGTGTCAATAAATCAAAAGATCATTATGACAGTCTGGAACTAGGTTTTGCCCATTTTAATATTTTATTTGTTTACTGATGAAGAGAGCTACTAATGCTGGAGAAGAAGGAACGCGGCGAGCAAGTTTCCACTTTGTCTGTTTGTTTGTCAATTGTTTGTTTGTTTGTCAGAAACCATCACAAGTTAGAAAGCGAAAATAAGTTCTTGCCAGTCATAGACAGCCTATTCTCAACAGAACATAAACATAAACACGTAACAACATTGCAATCCACTCTGTAGTGTTAGAAAGGAAGAGTTGTTTTGCTTCATTTTGGTGTGTGTGTGTTTGCGCGCGCGCGTGTGTGTGTGTGTGTGTGTGTGTGTTTTGCAACACAGCTGGATTTCCTGTCTCATAAGGGGGTCCATTTCGGAACTGCCGCTTCCGTTGACATCGTATTTTCAAACCTATATTATGTGTAACGTAATTTAGTACTAAAGAATTTAAATGTCATAAACATTATCCCTAATTGATTTAGCAAACTCTCTTCGTTATTCCGAGCTCGAAAGATAGTATTTGTATATATGAGCGCTATTTTTTTTTCATTAATGTAGTAACTTTGTTTGTTGTGGAAGTTCAAGTTCAGGTTACGGTTCTTCTGTTGGTTGCTTTTTTAGTTAGCATGTGATGAAATTGCCGATATAGGGTTAGTGTTTGCTGATACTTATTGTCTCAGAAATAGGGTGTAGCTGCGCTGATAAAGCGTATAACAAGATAGGAATAGATCTTTATGGTGTGCGCACTCTCCATTGAAAGTCGGTGCTTCTCATCACATTTACGTAATATAGCTACTCGTAAAATCTGGCTCCAACGGCGCCCATTACACAGCATAGAACCAAATTTTCGCAGACTAAGTGCTCCACGCTTACATTTTCGACGGCTTTTTTCTCGAGGAGGAGGATTTTATGTACTATATAAATATGTGCTAACATTCAATGAAGCCGAACTCAATCATGAAGCATGTTAACCGAATTCCCTATTGTATGTTATACACTTGTTAGTTTTCCAAAATGAACAACATGACACCTCATCATGCAGAATGGGTTTAACCCAGACATTACCATTCGCAAATGGAGCTCTTGAATCCAACGATACTTAAGAGTAATGGTGTAGAAGAAGGGTTCACGAGTTGCCCTTTGCTAATCGCCTCAGTGAGATTAATCCGGCTCCTTTTCAGCAAGTCTCCAGCAGCGAGGGATGTATGCCCTTCCCAACCGCTGCTCGGACAGTCAAAGACCGACCGCTGTTGGCCGTCTCTCAACCCTGGATGTCAGCGTGAACCATTTAGGGGTGTAGGCCTAATTGCTTTCGCTTCAATGAGCCCGTAGGCTTTGAAGGTCGTTCTCATGTTACAGAATGCACTCGTGCTGCAATTGTCCAACCTGTTACTACCGATAAGGAGATAAAAAGAGGAGGAGAAAAAGAAAAGGATGTTGAAAATGAAGATCTGTTTCTAATCAAATAGGTAGCTTGTGTGCAATTTGGAAATCATTTTGTCCCGGTGCAATGAGGAGAGAGAGATTTATATATAGGAGAGAGAGAGTATGTTCTATCTCTCTTCGAACACAGTCGTACATAATAAGCAGTAACTTGCATGCTATAGTTATCTAAGGGCAGTGATTTTTTTTGTATTGTATATCGGTATATATATGTATGTATATATGTATATGTGTGTGGGTGTGTGTGTGTGTGTGTGTGTGTGCCGGGGATGGGGCAGTTGTACGTAATACGCAATTACTTGCACATAGATATCAAGGGCATTGATTTCTTTTTATAATGTATATGTATATAATATATATATATGTGTGTGTGTGTGTGTGTGTGTGTGTGTGTATGTATGTGTGTGTATGTTTGCATGTATGTGTGTGTGACGGGGGTGGTGGCATTCATGGCCATCATCATGGCCACATTAGAAAAAAAAAATCATCGCCCTATAAATCCTTATACTCCGAGTATCGTAGAGCGCAACATCCGGAATGACATACTTTTTTCCCCGCATTTTTAATAGTCAATGTTAATGTTTTCTGTTATATAACCAAAACTGGACCATCCCCCCTCGTTTTTATGAATCTTAAAAACTAATCCACTGATTCAATTCATTGGTCAGTTTCGTGGCACAAAATCAGCCAGGAGATAGATAAATGAGGAGACATGGGGAGGCATTGTGTCAGGAAAGGAAGACGATCTTAGGTAGATATGAAGAAAGTCAGGCGTAACATCAAACAGGATTGCTTTTCACTGTCAATGTATATACAGTTTATGTATGCGGATATGAACACTCGTCGTCTAGATGCCTTCCTTTTTATTTTCCTTTTTTCACCTCAGTCTCTTTCTTTCGATTAAAAAAACGTTGACCTCCAACGTATTCCCCCGTTTGTTTGTTTTTTTTTAATACGACATTTATATCATATATTGTTGTCTAGCATCAAACATTAATGACTGCATGCATCAACAAACCAGAATAATATTTTCGTGTGTTTCGCAAATACGGGATAGGAATACAATTTGCATTTGAAGACACAATTGCATTAGGCCTAGTGTAAGGAACGACACTCTTTGAGTTGTGATCCTTATTACCACTTGCAGTAGCAGGTCTAGCCCCAAAGCCGCTTACTCATGACACCACGTTTAAAACATCCACCTTTGTTTGGGAGACATCATGCACTTTATCATTTCGTGTGACACGTCCATTGCATGTTTGATGTCCATTGCATATTGATTCTGCGTGTTTTTATTGTACACCAAAATCAAAGCCATAAAGGTCTCAATATTAGACCAGACCAGGTTAACAGGTTATTGTATCATCTATGTATTGATTTTTTTTTTCGTTTACTGTTATTTCGGTTTTGCATTGTGCTTACGCTATTGTGTTTATAGTTTTCTTGTATAAATAGCATCAGTGTGCTCAGAAACACCCGTATAAAGCGCCACATCAACGCAATAATTATCATTATTATCATTTTCATCATTATTATGATCATTATTATGATTGTAATTATTATTATTATTATCATTATTATCAGTATTATCATTACTATTATTATTATTATTATTATTATTATTATTATTGTTATTATTATTGTTATTATTATTATTATTATTATTGTTATTATTATTATTATTATTATTATTATTATTATTATTATTATTATTATTATTATTATCAGTATTTACATACCAGCATTCGGATCATTATCACTGCACTTAAGCGATCAATAACAAAAAGTACTCTTTTGTTAGCTTTTCGGTGAAACTGAAGCTGAATCCGCACAACGGAAACAGGTCAGGTGTGGGATAGCTGACGATGCTAACTCTGATGGGATACGAGTCTCTCCTGTTATTTTCGTCACGCACCATGTCATTAGCTTTCCGTGAAAGCTCTCCCGCTGTATTTCACACTTGCTTCACTCTGTTTACCTCTTCGAGAGCTCGATCCACGCAGACCCAAGACGAAGCGACTAGGCCCGTGTTAACAATGCACTCGATCACATGTCCGGAGGAAGAATGCAATGAGGAAAGATACCCGACATTTTTATTTTATAGTGTGAGGAACGCTGCCAGTGTAGCGAGTCTCTTCGATTTTCCAGCGGCAAATAGCTGCCTGACCAGTTTTCATCCATTCCCAGGGCGCGCAAAAAGCGCAACATTCCTCTAAACGGCGAGCCTGCCCTGTCGTACCTGATTCAATTTTCCGAGTGTTGGTAACCAATCGATTCGGCTGTGTGTCAACTGCGAAAGCCGGCCCGGGGAACGTGCTTAGGAATTTGAAGTGGGAATTTCCTGACGGTGTCGTGTTTTTTCCCCCGTACGTCAGTCCACATCCAACCCTGTACTGACCGATGGTCGGTCCGTGTCGGACATTAGACTCGAGCGTGATTCTGCCTTCATTACTCGGAAGCGAACAGGCGATTTTGGAATTGAGAGGGTTTCAGTACAATTAAATCTGAAGAGACAGTTTAATAATTTCTAATAAAATTCGCCGAATTTGTGGAAGTTAGGGTACTGATTAAAATCAGCAATATTTACATGCATTACTCATGACACGCACATCCAACACTAAAATTGAATAGAAAAAAATCCAAAAACTTTTTTTTTTTTCAAGCGTACAAAAAATAGGCCTACAAGTGTGGTGCCTTTGCCCTATAGATCTTATATATGTAAGGATAAGTGTCTTGACCGAATAAGGGAAATGATAATAATATGCAACCGAATAGACGTGCACATGGCGGATCGCGTTGATAACAGTCAATTGCGTATGAAATACACACAAACACCGGTATCTTATGTATTAGTCTCTCCCCCCGCCCCCCCCCCCCCATTCAGATGCAATAAGATGCTTATTTTTTGTGTTCGCACTTAATACGAGGAAAACGAGAAAGAAACAAAGTGATTAACTTTAAGAAAAAAAGGATGTTTGGTGAGAATGCCGAGTATTCCTATCGACAAAAGCTTCTATGGGGAAATCAAAAATTGTTACAGAGACATCCAACAAAGAAAAATGCAGAATGGGCATACCACTCAGAGGGCATGTTCTCTAAATGCTAAAGATATTTTGGAGTCTTTTGCAAAAAAAAAAAAATGTAGAAATGAAGCTACTTAACTCATATGATAACCAGTTACTTTTGTTCTATTTCACAGAAGGATGATATTTCATTTATCCCGTGTCTTTTTTAGTTGCCGTATCGCTATTATCTTTAGCAAATAGTTTAGTCTGTGATTCCTGCTATATCTTTCGGGACTTCTCGTATAACTGTTTTGTTGTAAACACAGTGCTAGTGTAAACATCTTCGTGACATTTTCCCCACAGGGTTACAGGAAATTATGGGTAATCTACTCGAGTTACTATTCAATTCTTCTACTCGAGCTTTACTGAATCTAGGTTGTTGGTCAAGGCATTGTACTGATGTTTTTAAAGCAAACTGTGTCATTGTATTGAATGAACTGTGAATACTTTGACTAGGCTTTGACCATGTTGACGAACAAGGCCTTTTCCTTTAGACTATACGTTTAAGAATAACAGTGAAAGAAAAGGTTCTCTGGTCAACTGAATCATTTAAGATGGATGTGATTAAATAGACTGCATTTAAGGACAGCGCTCCATCGGCAAAACGAAGATGTTTTCATTTCCTTTCTCTGATAATGAATGACGCAAAATAGCCACATCCTCTGTTTAATTACAGCGCAATTGTGATTTGCCTATTCAACTCAAAGAACCGTACTCGCATCCCTTCACCTAATTCCAATAACACAAAACGTCCTTTATCTTTAATTTTGTGCTTTGTATGGGTAATCACTACTTATAATAGCTCACCCATTCCCCCCCCCCCTACTGCCGTTTTAACTCGTGAATGTCAACAACTTAAGGAAGGTCGATGCAGTTTTACAAAACAGCTCATAACAAACAAAGCAAAACTTCTAAATCTATCTCTCCACAAAACGAAAGATGTGCATGCATCAAACACTTGTGTCGTGTGATTCTCTAGTCCGAATTTGAAGTTATGAATCCCCAATTTATAGATGTCATGGGAATTTCAGCCAAAACAGCTGCACTGTAATCAATGCTGGCAATCAGTAATCACGCTCGGTGTTCCTAGTTCTATAAACAGAAGTAAATGATACTTCACTATTTCAACATTCGACTACTTGTTCGAAGAAGACCTGTTTTGCCATCTATTTTGTCATACCTTCTCGAACTTCCGGAAGGGCTCCTTTGTGAGCACTGAAAAACATCTATAAAGGAAGAATGGGGACAATACAATTATGACATGTCTCATAAACAACTGTCAGACAGAATCCAAGAGAAAAGAGAGATTTTGACGGTGATGTACCGGGGAAAGAATATCCACGAGAACAGCTGCCATCTATTATAGGAATCATGATAACTGTTGAAATCTGCAACTCAGCTAGCGACAGGGAAACAGGACTCACTGGCAGGAAAAATATAGGAGGAAAAGGGAAATGTGTATATGTATATATATATATATATATATATATATATATATATATATATATATATATATTGTATATATATATATGTAGAGCTTGCTTTCAAAAGGCGCTAAATCCATAATTTTTCAATGGATTTAGCGCGTTTTGGAAGCAAGCTCTTCATGTATACAGTATATGTATATAGATACAGATACATAATATATACATATAGGCCTATATATATATATATATATATACATATATATATATATATATATATATATATATATATATATATATATATATATGGCAGCATATATGGCAGCAAATATATATATATATATTCTGTTTTGTTTTGTTTGTTTGTTTGTTTGTTTTTGTTTGTTTGTTTGTTGTTGTTTTATTTGGGGGGTCTTTTAAAGCCTGTGCAGCAACAATATGAACAACAAGCAACATGTATTTTGGAATTTTCCTTTAACTCCTGCATGTGCGTCACGTTATTATGTCAAATAGGTTCAGGAAGCCTTGTGATTACAAAGGGTCAATTGTCGTTAATATAGTTGCAGCTAATCACCTATAGTGAACGATAGCCGGTGTGGAATGATTCTTTCCTCTCTTTTTTTTTTTTTTTTTTTTGCCTATTTTCGTTCCCTTAAATCACATACTCTCTTATTACAATCGTGAGGTCCTCCCACGCACATTTCACGGGGACCTGCGTACGCTCGTGGCAAGTCGTTGATTTTGGCATCTCGACACGCTTTCGAGAGCACTTCGGTACCCTTCTCGACAATTCCCGGCGGGACCGCCTGCGCGCCTCATCGCCAGAAAAGCACACACACGGGAGGTCCCTCGTGATGTGTAAAATCACTCTGCCGCTCACCGCAGCTCGCACGAGCAGCGGTTGTGAATTGCTAATGGATTGGAATAGAATCATTATACAGACAGGTTTCGGACTATAGGGTGACGGTCCTGCGTCGGAATGTTAATCGACGTCACATGTTGGACACAGCTGAAGCACCAATCAACGAAATTGCATTATTTTTGTGGTCAATGAAACGAATTCATCGCTTCAATTGACACATATGAATAGTGAATTCTTTTCGAAGTGATTGGTCTTCCCCTTAGTCCCATTCATGATCGCAGGAGTCATGTGCAGAAGGACAAACTATTTCAGGGACAATGTCCTTGAAGAGATGAATAGAAAGAGGGTGGCATTGTGGAAGAAAATGTTTGCAACATATCACAGATGAAAACAAGGCATGTAGAGTACACGGAAATAAAAGGAAAAGAGGGAGAAAAAGAAACAAAAAGGTCATATTTTCGGCTAAAAGCAAAACAAAACATGAACTGTTATTCGTGTTGGCACAATCCACTCTACTTTCAACGAAGAATGTTTGAAATTTGAACGTAAAAAAGCCCTTAGTTTTATACAAGGTTAGTAATAGTGTCTTTTCTGACAAAACAAACACCCTAAACAAAATCAATTGCCCTTCAAGTGACTCAGGGCACGATATCAACCAAAGACTTGCTCGCTACAATCTCAAACGATGTTAGGTCTCTAGTAAACCTTTTTAAAGGCAAAGCGTTTTGTTTGATTGTAACTGATATTTCATATTTTGATTTGATAAACAACGCACTTTCAAGAGTCAGGTATCGCATCTTGCACAATCAAAATTTCATTTTGCGAAATTCAAGCTTTATGAGGAATTATTTGCCAAACTCTGCCGCTGAATTATTGATTCATGCCCTAATAATTTTCCTGTTTAGATTTCTCAAATACTTTGTTCGGTTATCTTTCCCAGAAAGATCAACACAATCACCATTACTCGATGAAATCTGACAAGACCTTGTAATTATATATAGAGCACTCCATTGTCTTCCTGTACATAAACGTACTGTAATTCTTTCAGTGTCTTTCACAACCGATACTTCTGGTGACGTCACATCTTCTGCTCACCTGCCCTACTTTACTTTGCAAGACACTGGTAAATATAACCATTTACAAGTCGACACGACAGCTCCGCTCACCAGGAAAAAAAAAAATCAGTGGAGAACTCGTGTGAGCGTGTGTGTGTGCGTGGGGGGGGGGGGGGATCGCACTTTCTTTACCATTGCCATCGAAACAATACTCCCACCCATCAACGTCAAATATCATCACCTTTGTCATTTAAATCTTCCCTTGAGACATGCGTATTAATTTTGATGTGCCATAAAATACAAATATTTTTTTCTTGTTCTCCCATTTGTTCAGAGTGGTTTGAGTAATTGTCCTGTTTTCTTTCTCCGATATCACGAATCTAAGCGCCATCATGAATGTCATAAGGTGGACCTGAACAAAAAAGCAGCAACTAATCTTATGATAATAATTACAATTATGATGATAATTGTAATAATTATTATTGCTGTTATTGTTATATCTGAAGGGCATAAACATTACTAGATCAGAAGAAGAAAAAGGAGCAGCGTAGTTCATTACCGATGTACTGACTGACAACATTTTCCTATATGTTATGTATTATGTACGAGGGCTCATGCAAATCAAGCAATGCTTAAGCTGTAGCCCTTCTGTATTATTCATTGCATCGCTGATATGTTTTCGTGTACATTGTAAAGGCAATGAAGAAATTGCATCGCTGTATATTGTAAAGGCAATAAAGAACCTTATCATAATGCAGGAACCAATAAATCAAATCAAATCAAAACATATCTACAATCCTTGCCTTCGCTAAGATTGTGCTTGTTGTGTAACTGTTTCTCTGTATTCAGCGCACTTTTATATAGTACGTGTCTACAACGTCAGGCGCTTGTGCTTATCAGTGATTATTCTAAATTCATAATTTTTCTCACTCCGTTCAAATTTAATGGGAAGTAGATCTGCACGTCTTCCGTAAGAGAGGTTCACACCTTTTATATCCCCGGTAATTCTTGAATAAAAATCCTCGTTTGAAATGCTCAAAGCAACAAAACCTTATTTGACAGTACATCAAGGTGATGTAGAGAGAGGGGGTGGGAAGAGAGAGAAGGGGAACGAGGCCTTGACGCAAAAGCGGAATAGTTGAGACGCATTTTATTTTCCTTTCTCTTTGGTCAAACTCGATCAGGTCAGATAAATCTACCCTGAAGATAGAGTGTATCGAGAAATGCAACAACAGTTTGTTTACATAATCCAGCTCTCTGGGGGTCGCAGGCATGCACATAATTTTCCATAGAAAGTAGAGTAAGGACAGACATTTATAATAAACAGAACAAAAGGAAAGGGCAACAAAAGAGTCTCTGTTGTCCGTTAATGGCTCCAAGCAGGATGGCTGGTTATTTTGGGGATTTGTGTTTTCTTAAATGACTTTTTATGCTCTAAGAATCCAACTGGAACTTGTAACACATTGAATATTCAATCAATGAGATGCAATACCCTGGGAAAAATTGAGAAGGAGGTTTAGTCATTATTCTCAATCATATAATACATGAATTAAATCCTTACGTTTAATAGTTTTCTTTTACAAGTTAGTTAAAAAGAGGTCAAGAATTGGTTATGATGCATGGTATCAAACATAAATTTACATTCAGACTGATCGCGCTGAAGGAATAATCTTTCATTTAAAACCTGAAGTTGTCGGTTTATTATCTGTTTTGCCTGTTACATTACAACAATTCTATCAGCACCATGCGACGATATGAACTGTTGTATAATTATAATGTTCTCATGCGTTGCATTGTAACATCTGCTTGAGTTATCCAGCTACCTGCGACATAATTGCATTCTAGAACGGAATGAAAGCAAAAGGGCCAATAAAAGTCATTTCAATATTATTAGCCTTATCACTTTTGTCTAAATCTCGTCCCTTTTTGGAATAGACTTGTACTTCGTAAATGTACTGATTTACTAGGGTGTGAATGTTTATCATATTGATTGGAAGCAATAACCAAGTTATAAGGAAAAAAGTGTGATATTGCAGAAATAAAACACCACCTGATAGATTTAGCTACGATTGGTGGAAAAAAGAATAAAAACAGTAGTAGTAGATAGTAGTCGTAATAGTATAAGTAGCATGATAGAGATAGGAATATTGTTGTTGTTGTTGTTATAAATGTTGTATATTAGTAGTCGAGAAGTCATGAAATAAGCAAGAGGGAAAAAAAAAACGAAAATCCGAAGAAGACTCGAATGGACAGCTGCATCTATTACAAGCACGCGACAAGTGTACTTATATAACCAAATATTTCAAGGTGATATCTGTTGTCGTTTTAGCCTCCCTATATACACCTACACTATACGAACAACTATATACAGGCAGAAAACACTTCTCCCATTCTGCTGCCACTCTACTTTGTCTTCTTCCTCTTCTTTCTCTTCTGCTAGTTTTGTCTAACTTTCTCCTCCTCCTCCTATACAAGTCATCGCTGGCTTACAGTACTTAAGCAAGCAAAGATTTACGTTCAGCTCTCCCAAGAAACCCTAGTAGCTACAGGACCCCCACGTCTCCACACATTTCGACGAATTAAGATCCTGTGACGGTCTAATCAGCTCCCCTCGCGATTCCTCCTCATGCAAACGCAAAAGTAATTTCTCTCGGAATCCCCGTCGTCAACCCGGAAAAACACACGACTGGGATGTCGATTTGACATCGAGATGAGAGGCCAATGACGGATTGGAACTCCTCCAATGGACTTGCCTATAAACGCCACTTGTGTTAGTCAAAGATGTTGAAGGCAAAATAATGACCACTAGAGGGGCTTGTGTTGACAGCTGCCTGCTCCTGTGGTAGTGGACGGCAGCAGACGCTAAATATTGCACGCAATAATTCACGAAATCAGGTACTAGCAATGGGTGTTAAAGACTCTTGGACAAGGCTGTATATGGAAATTGAGATTTCAGGGTAACCAAGTGTCAAGCAAGGGCCACCGTTGTGCGTGGTTGATGTAGACTACTTAGTATTCGTGAGCGTATGTCGTTTCACATGAATGTAAACATAGGGGCGAGTATTATTGTGTGAAGGTGTGCGTGATTATTATTGTATGAACTCTGAAAGTGACACTATTACAAAACCATATACTTTCACGGGAAATCGTTTCTTTGTAATGCGTCTTCAGCACAGGCTTGGAACGCTGATGCTGAATATTTAATATAGAAAGAAGCACTGAGGCCTCCCCATCCATGAAAACGATCTACATCATCAACACTACACAGCAGTGAGGGTTTACCGAGATGAAAAGTTTTGAAAAGTCTGCAAAAGCAATAGAGTGACAAAGCTTTGAATAAGGCTCGGAACATTGATGGGCATATTTAATACAGAAAGAGACATAACAGCCTTCCAATCCATGAGATCTACATTATCAGTACTACACAGCAGTGGGAGTTTACCGAGATGGGGAGTTCGGAAAAGTCTGCAAAAGCGATAAAGTGATAAGGCATTCCCATTAAGCAAATCTAATACAAACTCATCTCGGTATTACGATAATTTGCACAAACAGGCATAAAACAGTCACTATACAACTACGGTTTCATACTAAACTTTAAGAAAAAGAAATAATAATTTCACGACTTTTACTTTGACTTTTGGTCCAAGTCGATGATGTCCCTGTGGTATTTTTGTCAGCCGACTTAGTGAATTCCCTGTTTTCGACAGAAGAAGTATTTGCCCTGTAGCGGTATTAGGATTCATGTAATCTGTCAAACTAACAACTTGAAGAATTCTTAGGTTCGAGTTCTATTCCAACATCCCTCCCCCACCCAAAAAAAAAAAAGAAGGAAAAAAAAAGTGCCACTGCATAACGCCAGATCAGATCCATTTCATAACAAGAACCGACCCCTGAGACATGTACCTGATCTACGACTATTCAGAGGTGAAACGGACACAAACGCTCGGACATCCGTCTTCCTATCATTCTTCTCCCATTGTGTGATCCGTCCATTGTTCCTCCTGGGGCCCGTTGCATAAAACTCCAACCGGATTTTTTTCCGGTTGAAATCACAAAATTCCGGTTGGAAGCTCCCAACCAGAGTTTTTATGCAACGGATTTTACATTCTTAGATTAGCAACCTTAAAAAATTCAGGTTGGGCAAATCCCAACCAGAATTTTCTAAGGTTGCAAAAAAAGTTTTATGCAACGGGACCCTGATTTCGCTTTCGGTTTTGGCCCAGCCAGTGGTGATCTGCGGTAATCGGCTTCGACGAGTCTCAAACCGGAAACGTCTCAGACAAAATGGAAATGTCTGCCTGTCTGTGCAGATAACTCACGTTTCATTCAAGTGTCACACACAGAAACGTGTAAATGAACGTTATATTTGTCATTTGAATACAATAAGGGGTGTGGTTGAACTGAATAGTGATGGTATCTTGCGATTTCTTGAGTGTATGCACCCATGCGTTTGAGTCTGTGTGCGTGTGTGTGTGTGTGTGTGTGTGTGTGTTTGAAAGTCTCCTTGCATACAGTAGATCGAAATTCAGCTGGGAGTGATGCATTTTATTTAAAAAAAAAAATATATATTTACTGTACTGTCTACGCCTTTATTCCGCTTATGCACGTATTCCCATTTAGGCCTACGTGCGTTTGTGCTTTTTTATGTATACTTTCGTGTTTCTCATACGAAGAGTTTATTTCTATTTTAACCCTACTTTATACAAGCTTACTAGCTTTTCAATAGGCTTCTCCCACTAAAATGAGTAAAGATTTAGTTAATTGCACATCAGACTCTTTCATTTCTGTTTCGTTTCTTTAGTTATTTAGTTACCTTCAGGTTGCATTCTTAGGTTACATTAAATATGCTTACTTCAAAACTATTAATCTCTGCTAGTAACTGTCTTATTTAAGTAATTACCATTTATGTTCCAAACTTCATTGTGTTTATTGTGTGTCACGTTTATCAGTGAAAGCAGAAATAAATGTCAATTTGTGTTATGTTAAACCATGACCCGGGGACCGATGCACATTATGGTGATTGATTTTCGTATAGACGATATTTACTCTTACTGGTGTTTGTTTGTTCATTTCCATCTGAGAGGATGGCTGGATAGCCCATATTCAGCTACGTTAAGCTGGTCTTCCATGGGGTCCAGTTGGATGTGAGGTGGGACCACTTCACCGGGTTAAACACCTTGCAAAAGCACATGCACATGTAAAAGCACATGCTAGTAAATCTCTTGACAATGAAAGGGTGTCGTGAATTGAAGTTGAATAGTGTGGTCTGACTTACATCATAAGCACCGGTCACACACTGATGGCTTTTCCCAGAGAAAATGTTGGAAGAATATAATCAGGAAAAAAAAAACCAGTATACCAGTTTCGTAACAGATCCCACACACTGATGGCTTCTCCCCGAGAAAATGTTGAAAGAATATAATCAGTAAAAAAAAAAAAAAACCCACCAAAATACCAGTTTCGTAACAGACCCCACACACTGATGGCTTTTCCCAGAGAAAACGTTCGAAGAATATACTTTAAAAATAAAAAGCCCAATGTACCAGTTTCGTAAGCTCCCACACGTACGATACGTGAAATGCGGTGACATGTATACATTTACCTTGTCTCGTCTGCAATAAAAACGCTAATGAATTGTTTGTTGCCCAATTATACCAATATCCTTGTACCTGTGCAGTCTCTTTTTTTCGAATACAATTGCATGCACGCACGCACACACACACACACACACACACACACACACTCGCTCTCTCGCTCTCTCTCTCTCTCTCTCTCTCTCTCTCATAATGTGGAGTTCACGTGTCATTAAGCGGTATATTAATCTATACTCATAGGTGAATATATACAATCCATCAACACGCAAGTTGTCGAGTTTGACAGTCACAAATGGCTCGTGGGTTCTCTAATCGAGGCCGGATACATTCTATCAGGCATGAATCGACAAGCAAGGTACCCCACCCCCCCCCCCTCTTAAAATTCTCTCTCTCTCTCTCTTGAAAAAAAAAAATGTTCTCAGTAAATATTCGCAATTTTCTGCTCTATTGCTTTCGATAGCACATTATATCACTTGATATATTCATGCACGTTTTACTTGTTGGTGAATATTTATATCGTCTCTTTAGTGACGAGACCTCGTATCTGATTTGACGAAAATTCAAACACCTCTTAACTCAATTTTAATATGAAAATGAGTTTAGCTACGGTATAAACGTTATTTAACCCGAGGCTATATGTTTAACAATTATTTGAAGTCAACGTTAATGTTTCCGAAAATTTTACAAAAACAAAGAGAGGTGTTTTTTTTTCTCCCCTGAAAAATTCATGCTTTTGAATACGTAGTCTTTTCACACTATTCATATACATTTGTACACACGCACTATATATATATATATATATATATATATATATACATATATATATATATATATATGCTTTAAGTGTGTGGTTATGTGTGTTGATTCTGTTTAAGACAAACAGTCACATGTGATGAAAATCATAAGGTTTAATGATGTTTTACTGAAGTTAGTAGCAATATTCTTTTTATTGTCATACTATTATACCGAATCTTTTGCATTTGGGACCGTTCTCATTAGGGTCGTGTGGTGGAAATTCGTGACAAAAGTTCGGCATCTGTCATCGCTCTACATCTCCGCACATCATTAATAGATGCTCGGTGGCGCCTCTCTCATTAAGTGGCGAGTGTTGGCGCCACAAAACACTGTCTGTGCACTAAAACAATATCATGCCTACAGTTATGGAGTTACGTTGTTGATTGTTGTTGTTTTTTGTTTCAATTGGTTAGGCTGTCTTTTAGTTTGGAGGTCAATTAAAGGCCTCGAAACTTTGTTAATTAAAATGAGCGGTTTTAGAGTGGGGGAGCTGTGGCATAGTGGATAAGACTCCGGACTCCCGATCGGAGGACTCGGATTCGAATCCCTCCCAGCGCTTACGTCCTTGGACAAGATATTTTTACCCACTATGTCCCTCTCGACCCAGGTGTATGAATGGGTGCCTGGCAACGCTAAGGTAATAATGATAGCAGGGCCCTCTGGTAGAGCAGTGGAAACACTGAAGAGGCTACCCTAGGTAAATAAGACATTATTATTAATTCATTATTATTATTATTATTATCATTATTATTATTATTATTATTATTATTATCATCATCATCATCATCATCATCATCATCATTATCATTTATTGTTGTTGTTGTTGTTGTTATCATTATTATTGATATTATCATTATTATCATTATTATTATCATTATTATTATCATTATTAATTATCAAACACGCTTATGTCGATGTTGAGAGCTCATTTCTTCATTTTTATTCCAAGACTATAGGATATATTTCAAAGACAAGTATACTGTAAGGCATTTATTGTCTTGTTTTGTTGGTGGTGGCTTTAAGCCGATTAATTTTCCCAAAATTTTTACGGTTGAAACAAAATATGGTAAACGCTAGTTTGAACATTGTTACCAAAAGAAAAAATAAAAATGGTTCTGACACTGATATTATGTAGGTCATTACGAAACAACCAGACCAAAGAGAAGATTTTAAAGCCAAAATTGTATTGCTTTTATGCTTTCAATTAGTGTATGAGCATAGCATAAATAAAACCAAAAAAAGAAAAAAAAAAGAAAATTCAGTAGTAAGTAGGGCTTAAGAGACTCTATAGGTCGAAGCGCGTACAGTAATATATCCACTTTTTCCCTCTCGACCAATGTAGAATTAGAATATAGACTTGAGTATCGAAGTGCGACTTCATAGCCATTTATTGCTATGAAAACTGGTTCTTTGCAACTTTTAATACGCGGAGCCCGAATACTTGTGAGCACAACGACTGCTAACCGTGCTAGTGTCCAACCCACTATGCAGCCTTGTGCAAGGACGTCTGGCTTGGAACCGGAACTAGACTCTTTAACAAAAAAACTGTGACATTTTCACTTCAGTGTACTCTAAAATGTAGCTGTCAGTGTAACGATGATGATAATGGCAATCCCTCCGGGAAGAAATTTTGCACACTGAAGTGGCTATACCTTAAATTGATAAGGTCATTATCATTTTTTTTTATGTAGCATAATCATCATCATACTTAATGAGAAATAAGATGAAAATTTTACTGAGAGCAGCATTACGCTGGAGCACTACGTATCGATATCAGTGGGTCATTTCATCTTTTTCAAACACGCCTGCCCTTAAAAAAAAAAAATCAAAAAATCATAGTAGTATTGTAGTAATTTTCATTCCTTCTGACAAAACTGTTGAATATTAAAAGTGCCACCTTTCCCACTACTATCCATGCCCTTTAAGTCTTTCTCTTTCTTTAAACTTAATAGGCAAACGGCCGGGTTCCTGTTCGTCATATACCTTTCGGCTGTTTACAGCCAATATAGATGTTTTTTTTTTTTAGTTGTATAGCGACTTGAAGTAGATTGAACGATTTAATCAGGGTCGTTGTTACACAAATATTGGCTTGCAGACCTTGTGACTTCGTTCGGTCGCTGTTAGAGGTTCTGGGTCGTGAAATGGATATCATGTGTAGAGGAACGGGCAGAAGTCGGGCTAATTGGCTAGATCAACAGTCGGCAATAGGAACAAAGCGAGTGTCAAGGTTTCGCAAACATGATTTCTTACAGCTCCTTTATTTCTCATCATGCCATAAGGCCGTGCAAACAGAAAATTGCTTAATTCGTGCGATGAGATAGACAGGAAGGACGAAGATAACAAATTCCTTTAAAGTTCGGTATTTCGTTGGCCCATCCCGCCAGGGACGACACCAGAAGCGAACTTGCGATTCTGTATGAGACATCACGCAGCACAATGGTTATTGTTGTGCTGGAAGAGTTTAGTTTAATTCTTCATTGGTGTGACGTAAAGCAATCCGGATGGAGCCCCTGGAGGTTCCATCAACACGAGTGCTCGGAGGGAACGACACTCAAGCTCAAGGTCATACAATCGAGAGTTGCAAAAAACCCTGTACTCTTCAGTGTTTGGAGCGTTGACGAAGCAAATTACCTCACTGTCAGTGGAAGCACGTCCTACTGTTCAACCAAGAAATTGCAGTTTACGGAGTAGTGGCATTTTGTTTCCTTTGTTGCTGCTGCTGCTGCTGTTGTTATTGAGGGTCTTGAAACCGCTTGATAGCTGGTCTGGGGAAAAGTTTTTTGAAGATGCGAGAAAAAAAAATCCCCAAGGGGTGAGATTCCCTGGACGTTCTGCATCGATTACCGTTCTACCGGTAGAAAGTAGAGCATGCCTGAAGTTGAGTATCGTGAAAGCATTACATGGCCCATGTATCCTGAGTTTAAGTCCTATCCTAATTCATGAAAGCTTCATTAACTGTATCAAATCGTCTGAAAGCCCTGCTAGTAAACATGAGCTTCAAAGAACCAGGTAAAATATGACAGATAGAAAATCAATTTGTAACAAGTAGAAGCCAGTACATTATAAGAAGACTGTGAGTTTGAAAATTCAGGGCGGGGATTGATTATACGTCATGAGCTCGAAACCACGACCACGAAGAGTAAGCCGTCGGAACTGTAGCCAAATTCAAGCTGAAGATGCAGAGAGGCCGATGAGAGGACAAAAGCTGAATTTCGGTGGTCTAGTTCATATTCTTCTTCTCCGCTATTCAAGATTTTTCGAGGCCTTTCGTGGTTTTCCGCGGGTGGTTTTTCTTTTTTCAGCGTTTTTAGGTGATCCGAGTATCCTCTCGGATCACCTATTGTATCTGTACGGATTCTTTCTTCTTCTTTATTTCTTTCTCCTCAAATCTTGTGCAGAGGTTAACTCAAAAAGTCCCCTACCTATCACTTTCAAACTTATACCATATATGTATCATGTCCTAAGGACGACAGATCTAGTGTATCAATGTGATCAGTTAACCGTGACGTCATTATGACGTCATTATCTAAAATCACGTTTGCATCAATATCTCATTAATGGAACGGAATTTTCGAATGAAATTAAGATATCATATAGTTCAAGTCAAGGTCTATTTATATAATTCATAAAATTTGGTCACGTTCATAGTAAACGAGCGCGTACGCGCGCGTTGAAATTTTAACATGCTCTAATCAACCTCAAAATTGTTTTGCACACGTTTCAGGTCATTTACAGCATTTCAAAAAAAATCGACGGACGCGTACGCGCGCGTGCACATACGCACGCACAGCTCATATGCAATAGAAATTTCCCATTTTATCGCACGGATCGAATGTCTGAAATGTCAAGGAATATTTCTACCAAGTTTCAAGTCGATCCGACTCAATATGACGTCATACGGGCCCGTCAAAGTTGAAATTCCGCGCGCGCGTCAATGGCGATATACAGTGCAACTATGCCAAAAAATCGCCAATTTTAAATCCGATTTTACTCGTCAGGATGGACGGTGACCCCCCATTTTCTTTACATATTCTAAAAGCTGATGAGTTGTACATGTCATTTCATGGGTTGGCGATGCTGAAAAAATGATTAAAAGATATAAAATTTCTTAATAAAGTAAAAAAAGTAAATTTTCAAAATGACGTCATCAAATTTCAAGTTCACTCAAGCGTATCTCACTTATTCTTCAATTGATTTTCGTCCAAATTTCAATATGTTGTAGCTTATTAAATGGTCTTTCAGTCATATAATAACAACATTTTGATTAGATGACAGCATCATCTCGTAAAAAGGGATTGAAAGTAATCTTGTCAAATTTGACCAGTTTACGTGTTATCTCTATGGGAGTGCAGTTTTTCTGGAAATGAAAACTGACATGACTATTTTTATCGAGCACTAGCTCACTTATGCTTCGGTGAATTTCTCCCATATTTTAGTATGTTGTAGCTGAGACTTTGGGCTATCGTAAGTGTGCCCTTCGTTTTTTCATAAGGAGTCGGCATCACGTCCAAAAACTTGGTTGAAATTAAAGCTTATCTTCGATGTATTGAAATATTTCTTTCTTTCTGCAACTTTCTTTGCAATAACTCAAGAAAAACAGCCCCTATCACCACCATATTTTGCACATGTTTAGTTCATGTCACGTACATTATTTCACAAAATAACAACTACTTGATCAGACACCATCTTGGGTATGTAAATTAGGGTCAAAGGTCATAAATGTTTCATCCTGTATCTTGGTGAATACATGTCCTATCTTTCCCATATTTTGCACACGTAAAGACCATGTTACAAGGATCATTTCACAAAATAACCATTTTTGGCTCAGAGGCCGTCTTGTCTGTGCAAAGTGGGGTCAAAGGTCATATGTACTTCCTCCTGTATCTTCGTTATGACGTGTTATCTCTATGGGGGAATTTTTCTAGATGTGAAAATTGACATGATTGTCTTTATCGACGACTAGCTCACTTACCCTTGGGTGAATTTCTTCCAGATTTTAGTATGTTGTAGCCAATTTAATACTCTTAAAGATTTGTTCAATCAAAGTTTTAATCGGATGATGTCTTCACCTCGTGAAAATGGATATAATGTAACCTTGTCAAATTTAACCAGTTTACGCGTTATCTCTATGGGAGGGAATTTTTCTGGAAATGAAAATTGACATGACGGTCTTTATCGAGTACTAGCTCACTTATTCTTCGGTGAATTTCTCCCAGATTTTAATATGTTGTAGCTGAGACTTTGGGCTATTGCCAATATTCTCTCCATTTTTTCATACCAGGCCGAGATCACGTCCAAAAACTTGGTTGAAATCAAACTTATCTTCGATGTATTGAGATATTTCTTTCTTTCTGCAACTTTCTTTGCAATAACTCAAGAAAAGCAGCTTCTATCATCCCCATATTTTGCACATGTTTAGTTCATGTCACGTACATTATTTCATAAAATAACAACTACTTGATCAAACACCATCTTGGGTCAAAGGTCATAAATGTTTCATCCTGTATCTTAGTGAACACATGTCCTATCTCTCCCATATTTTGCACACGCAAAGACCATATTACAAGAATCATTTCACAAAATAACTACTTTTTGCTCAGATGCCATCATGTCTGTGCAAAGTGGGGTCAAAGGTCATATGTACTTCTTTCTGTATCTTCGTTATGACGTTTTATCTCTATGGGAGGGAATTCTTTTATATGTGAAAATTGACATGATTGTCTTTATCGAGCACTAGCTCACCCTTTAGTGAATTTCTCCCAGGTTTTAATATGTTGTAGGTGAGACTGTGCGCTATCGAATGTGTGCCTTCGTTTCTTCATACAATGTCGGGATCATGTTAAAAAGCTAGGTTGAAATTAAAACTTTTCTTCGATGTATTGAGATATTTCTTTCCTTCTGCAACTTTCTTTGCAATAACTCAAGAAAAACAGCCCATATCACCCTCATACTTAGAAGATGTTTAGTTCATGTCACGTCCATTATTTCATAGAATTACAACGACTTGATCGGACAACATCTTGGGTATGTAAATTAGGGTCAAAGGTCATAACTGTTTCATCCTGTTTCTTGGTAAATACCTGTCCTATCTTTCCCATATTTTGCACACGTATAGACGATGTCGCAAGAATCATTTCACAAAATAACCACTTTTTGCTCAGATGCCATCTTGGGAGTGTAAAGGTGGGTCAAAGGTCATATGTATTTGTTGCTGTATCTTCGTTATCTAGTGTATACAGAATTTAGTACCAAGGATGGCAGATATGACTCCCTTTTCTAAATGAGAATCCAAACATCACACGGCCAATCTCTCTGAATACAGATGAAACCTGTATGGTCATGCGTATTGCGATCAGGACTCGAATCATTGATAAAAAAAAAATCGGATCACCTTAATTTGTCAGTGATGACAAATTACAATCTCTAGTTCTTTTTTTGCTTGTACTTTTGTGCGTTGAAAATTTTATTCAGGTTGCCAGAATAATCCTTGTCAAGTTTGGCAACTGCAACTCTGAATGATACTTGACAGGTGGTTAGGTAGGTTATTGATAAAATTTGGGATTGTCAAGCTTATTGAGAGAGCAGGATAAGACATGAAATATTCAACTTTTCACATTAGGCAAATTTTAAGGTATAGTAATCTTTCGATTTCAGTTGATTTTGTAATGACTATTATGTTACATGCTGTAGTTCATAGTTTGCCGTATTTTCACTTCAGCATCAGAGCTACATAAGATGGCTGACGTAATGGATGACGTAAGATAGCTCCCACAATTGCTTGTTATTGTTGCATTTTCCGTGCTCATTTTCATATATATACATGTATATATATATTCTCGTCAGTTTCCCTTTACTTGCATTTAATAAAAAATCTAAAAAGATGCATCACTTACTTCGGTGATCCCTCCCATTCACCCCACATTGAACCTATCCTTCGGGTTTATGTCAAGTGTATGTAAGCTTCTGACCACACGAGCGTTGAGAATTAAGCGGTTTCTGGGAAGGACACCGTACTAGGGCTTTCCACAGCTCAGTCCGTGAGAGCACTGGTCTAGCAATCCGGACGTTTCGGATTTGAATCCCGGTGTAATTTTATTTCTATGCTCATTTTTCATTTATGTAATAAATACTGATGTACACTTCAGGCATTATACTCCCTTTATTCTTTTTGCCAGGAATTTTAATCTTTTTAATGTATCATAAAAATTATCAGAGACCTTTAACATATATTCATTTATTTACTCTGTATTTTGTAGATTGCTCAGCTTACTGAAGAAATATGGCTCGAATGTCGTGATCGACGACGAGGAGGATGACGTGACCTTTGCCACTGCCAACATCCGGTACAAAGTCCAGGTGATGGACCAGAGTTCGTCGTCAGGCGACCACGGCACCGACTTCAGTGTGCAGTTCGGCAACGAATCCTCGGAGGTAAGGTTCCAATTTATTCTAGAGTGTTTATAAGATAATGGGCCACCAGACAGATACAGTCAGTGAAAGTTAAAATTGATGTGTTAGGTGTATTCGAAGCAAAAGCTCTCTAATCTATTTTCAGCCACCCATTTACGGATGGCGGGTTTTTGGATTCTCTGACATTTTAACGCTTTATTGGTCGTAAAGGTCATGGTATCTCTGTCCTTTTTCGCTTCACGCTTGTCCGAATCTACCACTCACCATTTAACAAAACAATTCTATTATTGCAATATCATTATCATTATTGCATGGACCTTCAAATAAACCTTAAAAAAATTAGAGATCATCATAACTATTGAAGTTATTGTTCGATTTCCCCTTATACTTCTCCTGATGTGTTCTCCTAAAATGGCTGTAAGTATTGTGCACTGAATCCTTATTCATATTTGGAGTAAATTTTCCTTTAAGTCCCTTCCGAAGGACTTGCATTGAGGATAGAATAGGAGATAAAAGTCAGGACTAAAATAGAGGCAGAGGACTTGAGCAAGAAGGGACCACGAGGTTTTGAGTCCGCTGTATTACTTTAGATCAATCATTCGAGAGGTTCGATTATCATACAATAATGATGCACAGGACAGAGTGCATGGATCGGTGAAAATTGGGTGCGCCAGTTTTGGACACTGTTTAAACCCACGAGCGTATAGCGAGTGCGTTTTATACTGTTTCCAAAGTGAAACGAGAGCATCCAATTCTGAGTGATCCACAAAATAGGCTTGTGCATTATTCGTTTTATAAAATGGGCCGTGAATTCATGAAATTAAGTCTTTTTCCCATCTTTATTGTGTGCGGCACACCTGTATATACAATACTATAGGTCTAGCCATGCATTCGGGTTATTTATCTTTACGCATGGCTCAGTGTAGATCAGTAAAAGTAAATGCATGATAATTGACTTATCAGAATGCAAAAATTCTATAGCCCAATTTTATAAAACATTCCACATGCTTTTCATGTTGAAGTCGATGAATATACGTGCAACCAGCATAAAACAGCAATGACATTTCTTAGAACTCAAACTTAAACGGAAAGTTATTTGTACAACCATCAGCTTCACAGGCAGTAGACAGGAAGCGGTAATTCACTGACGATTTTAACAGTCATAAAATTCCTATTCCATGTCACGTTTTTAACCGCATTCGCCACGTGTAATCATATCGAACAAATCCGTTTTATGGTGTGTTTGTTGTAACAACATGCGTCCCTAATCAAGCCTTCCAACCTCCATAAATTCCCTAAACAGGGCATTCCAAATACTAGTAAGAAATGTCAGTAAAAGTTTGAAATCTCTTTGATCTTTCGTTTTACAGCTTTCACCTTTAGAACGTCTTCCGGTAGCATCCTATTATAAACTTAGCGCAGATTTCTGGAGTAAATATTACATCAAAGTTCCCGGATGAATGTCACGTGACAGACGGTACACAACTATTTCCCGTACAAAATGACTGCGTGATCTATCATCCCAAATAAGGAGTTGTGGGCCTCCGAGGTACTTCTTATCAGAGTGTTGAAAACAAGGTCTGCTGCAGGTCATGTTCCCGGCGCAGAACACGGCTATGTTGCTGTGTGAATGAAGCTGACACAGCACTAGATATACGACACCAATTATTGATCGCTGGATAGTTGTCGGTCGCTGATGTGCGGTACTATCTTTCATTCTGCTTGAGCCTATCGAAGCGAAACCTGTTATGGGGGGGGGGGGGAAAACTCGGTCATCGGGCCACGTGAACTCGTCGAGAACGACGTAAAAATTGGAATTTATTGAATGCCTTTATATTTCTATTTTCTCTCCCAGACAGTCCTTGAATGATCATCTCTTACAAATTGAAATGATAACAGCCAGTAGTTGACCAACCGCCTTTTTTACAAGTTCCTTAACGAGCGGTTGTCGCCTCACGTTTGATTCTTGGATATGTCATCGGCAAACTCGTTTAAAAACTTAGACGCTAGATACAGGACTTTAGTTCGGTCCATCTATCTTCTTTTTTTTTTCTTATTGATGTTGCGGATTTGTTTTACGGAGAAGCGAAAAAAGTATATTCTATTTCTTGAATTGTATTAAATTACAGCTAATGCCAGGGGAAATCGTCTTGTTAATGTAATTTACCTACTTATTGTGTCACTTCAGTTTTTAATAAGCAGCTATCAACTTTGAAAGCTTTGTTCCAGTATGATGAGCAATGATGGACATTAAAATCTACTTGTTATGCTTATTAGGACGACTTATAAGGTATAAGGTTTTAACATCCAATCAATGACGACATGTAATTTACCAAAACTTATACACACATGGGACGTTATCATACGTTCAGACGTTGTTTATTTGAAGATCCTTTGGAGGCTAATACAGTTAAACACAGAGACATCACAAACGTGGGAAAGGGGAGTTCAAGCGTTACTTGCTCTAATCATTAAAGGACCTATGCAATGCAAATGCATGTTGACTTGTGTTTATTCATGATACCCGCAACACCACCAATGTAGTCAAATGAATATCTTAATACTTGTCATTTATCTTATAATGATTTTTCTGCTATAATTATTTCTTCAAATTTCTTGAATACACCCGCAAAACCTTCCAAACTAATTAGATTCTGTCAATAACATCATTTGTCAATCATTGCTAAAGTAGTAATGTGATAAGCAAAAGACATTGGAGTGCACCTTCCCTTTAGACCAAGCAAAAGTAGCATGTTTCCATGTGACTAATATCATCAACTTGGCCAACAAAAGACACTGATAAGCCCTATACAGGAAAACACGCAAGTTACGCTTAGTCTATCTTACATGACTGTCTAAGGGGAAGGTAAATTGATTCCAATGTCTTTTGTTAATCAAATACATATTTCACCAGTAATTGACAGATGATGTCCCTGACAGAATAGTTGTTTGGAAGGATTTTGGTGTTCTCGTATCCAAGTAAGCTGAAGAAAAATAGTGGAAAAATTATGATGAAAATATTATGGCATCTGTTTAGATAGTCTTTTGGTCACAAGAGTGGGAATCAAGCTTTTATGAATCAATATACAAGTCAACATGCATGCATTTGTATCGCATAATTCCTTTAATAGGTTTTGCAGAAGCAACAACAACGCGGTTATAGAATGCTATACTTGTAATTGCTCCCCATGGGCGTCACCAGGGGGGGGGGGGGGGTGCGTTGGGTGCGAACGCACCCCCCTTCAGATCCTTAAAAAAAAAAAAAAAAAAAAAAAAAAAAAATCAGTCTGCGAGCGACCTCAACGCCGGACGCTAAATGATTATTCTTTTCTATTTTTTTTTTATATTTTGCACCAGGGACCCCCCCAAAAAAAAGAAATAAAAAAATTCGTGGGCAAAAACAATTCGCACCCCTGGTTCTGGCAGCAATGATTTTATACATAATTATCTACTAGTATTTATATAATATTGACTGGCCTCGAGGGAGATACCAGAAATATTGCCCAAACTGAAAGAATATTGCCCGAGTCGAAGACGAGGGCAATATTCTTTCAGTGCGGGCAATATTTATCTGGTATCTCCCTCAAGGCCAGTCAATATCATAATTATTACCTATCCCCTAGGTAAATTAAGAAAATATGTGAATACAGCTATACACTATGATATAGATCAAGCCACATTTGACTACCTGTAGATCGAATAATTCGAATAATGTCGAATAATTGAAAAATTGTTCATCAATGTATATCATTCAACTCCAACTTCAAAGATACATTGTAGTTGTAACAGGCGAACTTCAAACATCTGAACGCTTTTACACTTTATTTTTGCTTCTGTTTCAATTTGGAGAGTTGTAATAACTGATGGTCACTGTGCAGTTTGTCATTGTTTGACGCGTCGTGCTGCTGGAACTAGTGGAAGTGGTCGACCTTGTATGAGTTGATTTATCGGCGTTCTTCTGCGGTGCGTGTAATCGACACGCAGCGAATTCCTTGAATGTTTTCTCTTCGCGGTCGATCGGAATGTTTACATGAGGTGGGAAGAGAAGGAGTGGAATCTCTCTTCCCATCTCCCTGTTTTACAGTGCACTCCCGTTATAACGAACACGCGGTTATAACAAAAATCTGGTTATAACAAAGTAAAAATTTGGGCTGCAATGTCATACACTCTATGTATTTCTATCGGTTTTTTTTTTTTTGTTCGGTTATAACAAAATTCCGATATGACGAAAGAATAACTGCCGGTCCCGAGGATTTCGTTATAACGGGAGCCCACTGTATATGTAAAACCCCGGATGCTCGTAATATGCTCTAATATCGCCCGCTGAACTCCCGACCCTGCAAAATAACAACTGTAATTGCCTCGCAAAACTACCTCGTTTAGGTAATAATATATTTTATCGACCGTACTGTACATCCGTACGATACGGAGCAGGGGATGCTCTAAAGTGCAGATTTTGGACATCCTTCCCCCGCTTGGTCACTTCGACGCCACCTCGCTGGTCATACCTCCCCCAGTCATGGACATAAACCGACACCCTTGACTACCAGTGGCGGATCCAAGGGGAGGGGCGCATCGGGCGTCCCCCCCCCCCCCAGTGCCGTATCGGCACTGCCCCCCCCCCCTCCTCTTAATTTCCAAAGCGAAAAAATATAGCTTCAAACGGCAGTTTTTGGACAGTAAAATGTCAAAATTTTCAAGCTCGCTCGCTCCGCTCGCTCGCATTTAGTCGTAATGCCATTCTCCTGAAGTTGCTGTCAGTAATTGCCGGCAGTGTTGCGCCCGGTGCGCCCCCCCCCCCCCCCTTAATTTCCAAAGCGAAAAATGTACCTACAAACGGCAGTTTGGGGACTGCAAAATGTCACAATTTTCAAGCTCGCTCGCTCCGCTCGCTCGCATTTAAGTTCTCTTGATATTGCTGCCAGTAATTGCCAACAGTTGCGCCCGGTGCGTCCCCCTTAACTTCTAAAGTAAAAAACAGATATAGCTTCAAACGGCACTTTTGGGACTGTAAAATGTCAAAATTTTCAAGCTCGCTCGCATTCAATCGTTATGCAGTTCACCTGATGTTGCTGCCAGTAATTGCCAGCAGTTGCGCCCGGTGCGCCCCCCTTGATTTCCAAAGCGAAAAAATATGGCTAAGAACGGCAGTTTTTGGACTGTAAAATGTAAAATTTTCAAGCTCGCTCTCTTCGCTCGCTCGCATTTAATCGATATGCAGTTCACCTGATGTTGCTGCCAGTAATTGCCAGCAGTTCCGCCCGGTGCGCCCCCCTTGATTTCCAAAGCGAAAAAATATGGCTGAGAACGGCAGTTTTTGGACTGTAAAATGTACAATTTTCAAGCTCGCTCTCGTTCGCTCGCTCGCATTTAATCGTTATGCAATCCACCTGATGTTGCTGCCAGTAATTGCCAGCAGTTCCTTCCGGTGCCCCCCCCCCCCTTTATTTCCAAAGCGAAAAAATATGGCTAAGAACGGCAGTTTTTTGACTGTAAAATGTACAATTTTCAAGCTCGCTCTCTTCGCTCGCTCGCATTTAATCGTTATGCAATTCACCTGATGTTGCTGCCAGCAATTGCCAGCAGTTCCGCCCGGTGCCCCCCCCCCCCCCTTAATTTCCAAAACGAAAAAATATGGCTAAGAACGGCAGTTTTTTGACTGTAAAATGTAAAATTTTCGAGCTCGCTCGTTTCGCTCGCTCGCATGTAATCGTTATGCTCTCCTGATATTGCTGCCAGTAATTGCCAGCAGTTGCGCCCGATGTGCCCCCCCCCCCTTAAATTCCAAAGCGAAAGTATAGCTACAAACGGCAGTTTTTTTTTTACTGTAAAATGTCAAAATTTTCAAGCTCGCTCGCTCCGCTCGCTCGCATTTAATTGTTATGCAATTCTCCTGATGTTGCTGCCAGTAATTGCCGGCAGTTGCGCAAAATATGGCTCCAAATGGCAGTTTGGGGACTGTAAAATGTCACAATTTTCGAGCTCGCTCTCTTCGCTCGCTCGCATTTAATTGTTATGCCATTCACCTGATGTTGCTGCCTGTAATTGCCAGCAGTTGTGCCCGGTGCGCCCCCCCCCCAATCAAAAAAAATATGGCTACAAACGGCAGTTTTTGGACTGTAAAATGTCAAAATATTCAAGCTCGCTCGCTCCGCTCGCTCGCATGGTAGTCATTATGCCATTCTCCTGATATTGCTACCAGTAATTTGTCGTTTCTCACCGTCATTCCATAATCCATTTATAGGGGGACAACTCCCTCCCACAACCTCCCCCCTTGCTAGTTCCGCATGCTCGGGCTCGGTCGCGTTCATGACATCAGTGTAAGAATTATTACTAGAAGTTTATTTAGATTATACCATTTATAGGCAAATTCTTCAAAAACAATTTACTTCAAAATGTACTGATACCTTAAACAAGTGGGACTGTTTCAAGTCGATAAAACACGCAAAAAATTTGCATCAAATTGCCCTATTTACAACATCAAAATGCAAAAAGTGCTCACCGTGGGAGGGGGACACTCCCTCCCACATCCTCACCCTCGCTCACTCCTCTCGCTCTTACTTGGCCGCGTTCATGATATTCAGTGTAAGTATTAAAACAGGAAGTTTATTTGGATGATACTATTTTAGAGACAAATTGTTCAATGATAATCTTCATCAAAATATAGTGCTATCTCAAACAAGTGGGACTGTTTCAAGTCGATAAAACAAGCAAAACATGCATCAAATTGCACCATTTACAACATCAAAATGCAATTTCAGTTCTAACCGTGGGAGGGGCTGGCCCCCTCCCACACCCTCCCCTCGCTCGCTCCGCTTGCTTGGGCTCGGTCGCGTTCATGACATCAGTGTAAGAATCAATGCAAGAAGGTAATTGAAATGATACAGTTTATAGGCACATCGTTCAACAACAATTTTCATCAAAATGTACTGCTACCTTAAACAAGTGGGACTGTTTCAAGTCGATGAAAACACGCAAAAAGCCTGCATCAAATTGCACCATTTACAACATCAAAATGCAAAAAGTTCTCACCGTGGGAGGAGGGGGGGGGGGGGGACAACATGCACTTCCACATCCTCCCTCCCCCCCCCCTTGCTCGCTCCCTCGCATACTAACACCCCCCCCCCCCCCAAGATGAAATCCTAGATACGCCGGTGCCCTTTCCCTCCTTGGCTTCCCTCAAAATAAAACGTAAAAGTCTAGGGATTGAGAGCTTCCTATGTTCCAAATGTCTGTCAAAAAAATCTCGTTACATTCAGTGTCAAAACGCACCCCCCTTAAAAAAATGCTGGTGACGCCCCTGCTCCCATATAGAAAAATTGACGATCCTATACGATCTCCATTCTCATTCCTTCCACTCAAGTAGCGATCCCTTAAGGCAGCTGACTGCCTGTTAATATCTCGCGTCTCAACGACGCATCCCAACCTTAAAGGACCCAACTGCAATTTGGATTAATGGCACTATCTGTTAGTTGACGCTTGATTGCGCCACATTGCTCCGAGCAATAACCTCTTTACCGAGTGCTTTAATGAGGCTGCATTTCCGATTACAGAACATGACGTCACTAGCCCCATTTGTCTTGGACAGAGGGTATTGCATTTGTTTTGTTTTTTTTTTTCATATAATGAGGTCAATGGATTGAGGTGAGAATTACTGAAAGATTTTTGCCTGGATGACGAACACATGGATCACTGTAAATGAAGTGTTCTCCGTGCCATGAGACACAGTAAATATCCATGTGAAAAAAAGCGAGAAAACGAGCAAGTAGAGGTGCACAGAAATACTTTGCAAAGAATGCTGCCCTCAACCCGAGTAATGTATCTGTCTCAAACATGCTGTCTTAAACATCAATACACACAAACACACACACATTCACACACACACACACACACACATGTATGTATGTATATATATATATATATATATATATATATATATATATATACATATATACATATATATATATGTATATGATATGGATATAGATTCAGCAAATGTAGAAAGATTAGTAAAACACTCTGAAAGTTGCAGGAAACTGGACAAATCGATGAAAGTATATGTAAATTTTAAAGTTCTGATGAATTTCATGTCCCGTCCTTTCTAGTATAGATGAGAATTCTACAAAACAATTGTAGAATAGTAGTCTATTTGTTGTAAAATTAGTAGTAATTGTTGTAGTCTTCTGCCGTGACATCATGAATTATTCATAATGTCACGGCAAAAGATTACAAAGAAAATTTAACGTGAACTTTACGGGTTTTTCTGAAGAGCAATTGAGCTAGTTACTCCATAAGACATGGATAATATCATATCGCTAAACATAATAATCATCGAGAAACATTTCAAGTAATAAGCAATGTTCATATAACTGAAAATCTAGAGATCTAACACTGTCTAAAGATTTTAACCCTTAGAATATTTCTGCATTCGTTTTGTCTACAAGATTGGTATAGGGAAAACTTCCTCTCTTAAGTGATCATTCGAGTATGTAGTAGATGTAGATTGTGCATTGACTGTGCATTTTTCTCCTTCTTTTTCAGTAAAAAAAGAACGTTCCTGCTACAGGAAAACACCTCTGACATTATCCATGCCCATTTCTTATGATATTGGGTTTCCCATTTTACTAACCTTATGATGGGTTTTGTTTTTGTTGGTGTCTTTGTCGTCCGTTTCAGGCTACATACCGCTCCTATACCTGATACATTACGAATAGGATACAGTATCTTTTGTTAGCACAGGAGGGTTCTGTGCAGAGCACGCCTTATGGCGAACTTTTCGATGGGCGGCACTTGATCCCCTTTGTTCTCGACAGCAGCGGAAAATTCTTGGCTGCACGTCATAGCTAAAAGTAGGAGCATTATGTCAAGACTAATTCAGTCAGGAGTGAACGGATCGGTGCGCCTGTGACGAGTGGTGTCATAGCACTTTTGTACATTCACCTGTTCAAAATGTTTATCGTGATTTCCCGACCTGCATATTATTATTATGTTATAGTCTGCCTCCGCGGTTGGTACGTCTCTATTTCTTAAGTCCTCCAAAAGTTTTATGACACTGCTTCTCCTCACCAATCACCAAACATAATACTAGAGAGGATGAAAATAACGAAGGGGTGATGACATTGATTAAACCCATACCACAATCAATTACATACCTGTTTTCTGCCCCCCCCCCCACCTCCTTCCAGGGCGTGACTATCTCACTCCCTCCGGAGCTGTTAACAAGGAATGTTGCCGCTCACAAAGACGTACGAATGCGATTCACTGCACTGAAGAACAGCAAACTATTCGTTCCCCGAAAGAGTGAGAAAGAAACCGCTATCGATCCAGACGATCAGTATATCGTATCGGCGGAGGTGATCGGACACAAGGTCAAAGGACTGTCTGTACCGATAGAATACGAGGTGCCAAATCCACTGGTAAGCAGAAATCTCAATCATTCGGTATAACTTTAGAATGAACCCTATGTCGGAATGCGCAAACGACGTTTCTAAGTATTAATATCTATTATCTTGATGTCTGCTAAAGTAATGAATTGAATTGAACTGTGATTGTTTTCTTTTACACGCAGTCGCCAAGCAAACATGAATGCTTTATAGGAAGGTAACCACAAGACCAAAGGCTGTTTGTTCCCCCCGAAGGATATAGATACAAACTGCTGTGCCTAGAGACACAACTGCTACCGGCAGGTGACTCCTCAAAGCCTAGTCCTATTTACTGAACTACAAAAGTACAACAATGAACGATAGATAAGATGAAAAGATATTCACTATGAGATGATCTACATTTAGTTTTTAGAGATACAAATGGAGACAATTTTCTGTGGAAAAAATGTAAAATTTATGTAATTTGATGCAAACACATTTTATAGCGTAATTTTCTGGACAACACTGAATATGAAATTCCAACAATTTGTCCATTGAGAGAACGTCATCTCAGGAAAGATGCTTTCTGTTTCCAGTGACCGAAATATGCTTCATTTTTGCAATCAGTGGAAAATAGAAACCAATGTGCATTCTGTAGTCCTCACCACAAAGCAGAACTGGTTTATGTTCCAAGTTATTCGATACAGGATCCTTGCCAAAATATGCCTCATATCTGTGTAAATTTGATTTAAGAAAAATTTTACTGCCAGACAGTCAATTCTGAAATGTGCAACAAATCATCACCCTCATTAAGGTAATACTTTCTTGAGTAGGACCTATGTAGGCCAACATATTCTATTATGGTGCAGTATGAGTGTGTCTTTATTTCCTGCATATATGCCGTGTGTGTTTGTGTTGTAAGCAATCGAGAATGAGTTTCTCGAAATTGTTTTGTTATAGCTTTATAGCATTTACCTTTAGACAAAACAATATTGTCCACTAGATCTAGTAGAGCCCCGCATTTAACCGTATTGGTACCATCAGTCTGGGTTTTTTTTTTTTTCTCATGTTGTTTTGTAGTGTATCTAGTGGAAAATGTGGTCACATTTTGGTGGCTATTATAGATAGTGCGCGTTTGTATTCTTATGTGGTTACTAGTAAACGCGTGTGCATTTGCATTTTCGTGAGCCTTCAATGACTATAACAGTGCCAAATGCCTTCCTCCCATGTATAATGCAAAGATTCGTCAAAGTACTCCCAAAGGCAGCAGTTCGCTAGTCGTAAAGTGTGTTAACATCTAATGTAGATTTCCAATATTCTTGTTTCGTTGCTGTTGATGATTTAATAACCATCCACTGACGATGCCACGGAACGCAAATGCGCGCGCATGAACAGATTATCACCTCACCTTTCACTTCAACGCAACTTCGTAATTTTTTAATGCTGAAGAAATTGCGAAGAATATGCAAAAACACAGTGTAAATGGAAGAAAGATGGAAGAAATGTGTCATGCTATCATAAAAGTTGCACTTGGTACTGGGTATTTTTGTCATATTTCATCTAAAACGAGAGGGGTTAGTATTATTGTATGTTAGCAACACCGCAAGAAGTGTGTTTGATAAAAAAAAAAAAAAATATATATATATATATATATATATATATATATATATATATATATAACCCCGCTGAATTCATCAAAACTATTGCGTGTCTAGACGTGTCAGTAGGACCTACTGTCACGTTACATGACGGTGCATCAATATTTCATGTATGTATGCATACATGAAAACTATTCAAACCTCTGAATGGTGATGTTTTAGGATTTAAAAGCTTGTAACCTCCTATGGACCATTCGGAAAAAATTCATGTTCATGTGAATTGTTTGCTTCAAATATATGTTTTGCGCGCTAATGGGCGTTAAGAAACGTCCGTGTTCCTCAGGGGGCCTGCATGGGTATGAAAAAAAAAGTCTGTTTATGCATGGTGTGTCAACCCGCTTTAATGTGTGTGCATTGATCTGAAATGGAACTACGAGCAAAGTTGTCTCATGTCAGTGTGCAAATGAATTTACAGAGTGGGAAACATCTGAATTCCCTCACGAAAATGGGTTAGTGTATAAATGTATTCGTGCAATTGCATGTTTCAATACTTCGTAGTTCTTTTTTTATCGATTTCTCCTTGTATCATATCGCCTTTTCTCTTTGTACATTCGCCCTCGCTCTCTCTCTCTTTCTTTATATCTAAACCTCCTCGTTTTTTCCTCTCTTTCATTTACATCCAAACAGGAATTCCTTTGTGTAAAGATACCTTTTGTAAATTATGACGTAAGACATCATTGAAAGGGACTATAATGCTTAGTCCTGTAGACTTAACTCCGAGTCTACTTTATTTTTCTGCATTTAATCCTCATAAAGATAAAAAAAGGAACAGTGCTCTCCTGCTTGAAGAGAAATTTCAAATCGTGTTCAAGTTGTGATCAAGCAAAATTAAGCAAACACAACGGCTGCAGTTTCGTAATCGTGGGGCATGAACAACAAAACAATTGAGACTCGATCTACGAAAATTCAGAAGGTTGCAATCTTCTTTGTTCTCAGATAAGGCAGCGAAGTCATCTGCTGCCCACAAACTCATCTTGATCAAGTTTTTCGTCGATATAGGAAGCATATGCTTCTCCCTTTAAAAGACATCATTGCTGAAGTATTCGTAAAATCATGTTGATGTGCAGGACCTTTGGATTTTTCTTTTAAGAGTTTGTTTTAACGATAGCTATCTAATGAAGATATGAACGTATGGATCTATGGGAGACTTACTGGGCGATGTTATGATCACATCAGCTAATTTGCATATTACATGATTTTGATCACTATCACTGTGCTGAAATATTTCAAGAGTACAATAGATAATAACTTTCTCAAATAAGGTATAATTTTGCTGAAATTGTAATAATGTTATATTTGCTTCACTCTGTTCATCAAAGTTCAACTTTTGTTAAGAAATCCTTTCTGTCGTTTTCATTTTATGTTTTCTTTGTTAACATTTTTTTTTCCGTGGAGGGATGAAGCATTTATATTTGGTGTCACAGTATAAAATGAACAGAAAAAATTAGGTTTATATACATATATATATATTCAAACTATATTTTATATAGGAACTATCAAGACCCACCTTGAATTACTCCTATTACCTGTGATTAAAAGGAACTGGCAAATATTATTCAGAATTCAACAAATTCAGAGAAGAAAAAAAAAATCAAGATGTACAGAAAGGTAAAACACCGGGACATTTTTTTTTTTTTTTTTTTTGATGAATAAAGATACAATATGGTAATCATGTACTCTTCAAGACGAGAAATAACTTCTAAACTTCACCCTGCTTGGCATGCTTTCAGTGATTATTACCTACAATCTTCAAAAGAATACGTGAGGCGGCAAACCTGAAACAGCATCAAGAGTCTATAAAGCCAACAGAACGTAATTGAATTTACCCATTTTTTCGGTGCCAATCTGAATTGAATAATATTATTATTTAACGAGGATAGTCTGACCTTTTTTTTTTTGTTACAATACAGCGAGAAAGTGACTTTGTTGCCCTTATTGGTACTAATAATAGTCGATGGTCACACTTGGGAGTTTTTTCTCAGCATATAACTTTGTATTGAAATGCAAACACATGTGGAGTGCCATCCGACCAATCCATGATAATATCCAGGTCGCCTGTATACAGGGGTAGCAAGCAAAGACACGAGTAAAATGTCACCGTCCGTTCTCCCCCTAGAGATGCAAGAGTCAATTTCATTTTCACTTCTGTTGTTTTTGATCACGACCTTCTCAACATCTTCTAAAATTCTCGCAGAAAATTTCCCGGAATATACAGCAAATACTAGACGACTCGTACCACCTGAATCAAGTAACCAGCTTTGTTGGCGGGAGGAAATTGTGTTTATTCTGTTCTGCTTTGTATGGATTACCCGCATTAATTGTGATTGCGTACTGTTCCGGTGGGAAAAAATATAACAATGTGGGAGAAAAACAAATAAAAAGGAACGGTTTAGTTGATCTTATATGAACGCTTCTGGCAAAAACACAAATTTAGGAAACGTACAACCTTTAAACATGATTGAAAAGGAAGCACAAATATGTGTTGGAAGCAATCATACCGTTCCATTAATTTGCCATTGAAAATGGCATTGATTTCTGTAAATCGGGAGATGATCAAGTACATTGATAAAGACGCCAACTTTTTTCTGTCGGGATAGATAGAAAATTGCAACACTTCATCACGTATACACACTAGTGGTTAAGACATTTAATACGATTATTTTCACAGTAGAGAAACCGAGAAGTAGAAAGACAGACAGACGGAAGACAGATGAAGACTCACACACACACACACAGATGTATGTATGTATGTATGTATGTATGTATGCATATATATATTTTTTTTAACACGGTACATATACATACAAATACAGCCATGCATGTATATATTCATAATGATGTACTTATAAGTTAATTGCGAATATATATATATATATAGATATATCATATTTTATGCCTATATATGCATATATACCATAATACAAAATGAATATAGTGATGTATTTTATCTCTACTGTTTTAGAAAACGGGAAAATAAGGGTCAAAGATGAACATTGTCTGAGATTGTCCGACTGCTTGCAATTCAAATATTTTATGGGCAGGATGTTGATTGCAGTACACTGGGTAGATGAGGAGCATGTTAATATACATCCACAAAGCAGTGCGTTCACAGCACTAGCTCTTCAACTCACGCGATCAGTTCTTCCCATATCATCAACAACAAGCATGATGGACTTTATGCCCCGTTCTGTGCGAAGACGTTTCATTGCATTCTTGTATATAGTCAGATCCATGATATCTAATTTGTCTGATGGTATTAACAGCAGTCATGTCATGACTCTCGATTCATAACTCCCACATTCTTTCGATGACATCGGATTCATCATAACTGCCAGCCGAGCTCTGTCAGTTTCATTTAACTACAAGTTCATTGAAAGTCTCCCGAGTATGTGTCTATTCTATTCATTACACGACAATATCTGGGAATCGTCCTAAAGGTTTTGCAATTAAAAAACACTTTTAAATTTAATGACGTAGAACCATGCCACTTGGCATTCAAGAGTACTTGATTTTTTTTTTTTTTACGACTTCTATGAGTGTAAACCGAAGGAAGGGGAATTTATTGTATCCATGATCCACAGTGACGTCATATCGCTTCCATTAAGCATCCTCCAAAAGCCCCTGGATTTACGCGATTACCCACTGGAATCAAGCGAGGCGTATCCTATCGCATTTATTGCAGAAATATTATTCTATTAACTCACGGAATGGGGGGACGCAATCAGGAGTTCCGGGGAAATATAAAAACATACAGAAAAGGGGTACTTTCTCCGGTCAAGGAAAGTGAATTTAAGGTAGCATCGTGGTTGATGTTTGTATGTTTCACCAATCCATTCTGGGTTGTTTGTTTTTTTATTGGAATATGGATATGTTTTTCTTATTTCTGTGATGCATGTAATGGCTTGATATGTTTAGTTTTTTGGGGGTTTTTCCGTGAAATGTTCGGAAGTGACAAAATTGTTTGTCGTTAAAAGTATAATATCGTTTTTATAGCTTGTACTTTCAACATGTTCGAGAATTAAAATGAATGATTTGTTTTAAATGATTACTCACTTGTTTGTTTGTGTGTGTGTGTGTGTGTGTGTGTGTGTGTGTGTGTGGTGTTTACATGTTCTGTGATGCATGGATGACTTACGTCGTGTGTTTACTATCTGTCCATGAAACTTATTCAAAAGAGCGGTGATTATGTGCTTTGCATGTTGTGAATGAGGTGTATAACGCAAAGGTATATACATGTAGCTTGCGCTACGTGTGGTATAGTGGTTGTAAGGCATTGTGCTTTCGAACAGAAGATCCTGGATTCAAATTCGTCATAATGCTTTCACCCAGAGACAATACATTGCACTCACGATGACCCCTTTCACTCAGGACATGGTGTAGGATAGAAATAGGTACCTATAGCACTGCACGCTTGTGGTGATGATGGTGGCAGAATCTTCCGGATCAGCAGTGCTGACGCCTAAGAGGGTGCCCTGGACAGCAACACTTCCAAGTCTAAACTTCATGAATTATAGTCATCTTTATAACGAGCCTGGATAGAACCCTGGAGAATGACACTCTTAGATCGAACTCATGAATAACGGTCACCTCTTTAACGAGCCATGACCAAGAAAAAAAATATAAATAACACGGACTAAAAAACCAGGGAACTAGAGCAGAAGCAAAATAAAGGGAAAATGCTTCGCTTCATGTCTCTTATTTTCAATCCTTAGGCTTACGATAGCAGCACAAATCTCGGAAACTACTTCATGACGTAAGCCTTTGTGAGAGAAATAAAACTGTTACTGTGTCCGCGAGTTTTGAGAATCTAGTGGTATTATAGTGTTTGTGGATAATCACTTTAAAATAGTCATTATTCCAGGTGACCTTACAGCGGTCGACAACGTGCTGTGTTTAATCGATGCGTTTGATCTGTAGGTGTGAATTATTTGCTTTGTAACTAAAGTCTGACTTGTGTTTCATTTCTCGCTTACAGGATGGCAAGAATTATACTTGCGTCTACTGGAATGAAACCGGTGAGTACATTTCCTACGTTCGCAGATTTCGAATTTGTCTTACATATATAGGAAATACACGCCAATACACAAGCACAGCTCACGCATAAAAATCAAATTTTTGAATTCAGATGGGATGGTTTTATTTAGATGCTGAGTGATTTTTATAACATTTTTTTTTTAACTGCAAACAAGTACGAGAGACGTCGCCTCTTCTGCGACCACCAATTAATGTTGCGTAAAATCATGTAAGGCTCAGAAAGTCAGTTCTTTTTCATTTTATGTCCGATTTTGATAGATCTTTCATTATTGCACATTCGATTCTCGTGAATCAATCGTTTGTGTTTTCTGTTTTCTGTATTACATTTACGCCAATTTAGCTATGATGTGGAAGACGAAATTGGTGATACTAGATTTGCTCAAAATATGTTTGTTTGCTTTTTTACTGATTTTTTTTTTATGACATCATCCAAATAAAAGCAGAACGTTCGATGTTTAGACAGCAGAAAAGCTGCACTGATTGGAAAACAAGAGCAAACGATAAAAGAACATGGCAGAACATAACAGCACAGTTGACTCATGAGGCGCCCATGTGTGCTGGAGTCGTGAAGATTGGCGATATAGCCACGCCGAATAAAGAAAACGCCGGGAGGATCTCGGACAATGTATGAATGAAAAATTGAATGCAAACATCTCCTATTTCTGACAAGGAAGATAACGATGGCATACAGACAACATGTAATATGTTGAGGCCTGTTGTCTAGACGCTTTCTTACATATTTTCCTTCTGATTTAGATAACAAATTTAAAGAGCAAACACGGGCACTCTTCCTTGCTTGCAGGGATTTTAAAAAGTATATAAAGGGTATAAGTGCTTTCAGTCTTATCTTCTGATTTTCGAGTTGACGCCATGACTTGAATAAACACAATATTCTTTTTCATTCTTTCTTCGTAAGAGAAGAGAAAGTTGTTTTAATCTCCATATTTGCCCCCACAGTCTAAAAGAAACAATCATTGCCCCGTCTTGCACCCCTTTACAACCTGACATCCAACACTGTTGATATATTATATCATACTACTTCTACGATTCGGCATGAATGAAATGGACGCTATTAACGCCTAATATGGATGAATTATGTGCATGTGTGGTGAGAGGTCACTTTTTCATTTTAGTTTTTCCTGTATGATAAAATCATTTGGCAGACAAGAAATTTTCGCTTTGAGTTGTTGTTCTGCGTTCTTTATTTAGTTTCACCGACAGCAGGACTGCAGAATGAATGATCTTGCATAAACTTCATTCTGTAAAGTCAAGGAATGCTTCAGCAGTGATTGAACAAAATGAATTTGAATGGTTGTTAATTCGGTTGCTTTCTCGATAACTGCGCTGGGCCCATGCAGTTTGAGAAGTTCGCTGTTTCTGTCGTTAGCTACGGCACTAGCTCCATTATTCTAATATATTTCATTTGGAGAATTGATGGCACAACAGTCAAAGTGAATGAGATGGATTCTTTCCCTTTACCCTCATTAAAGGAAAAATAAAAAGGAAGCAAATCTCCACAAAGTCAATGTGAAGTTATGCTGAAAAGAATTCCTCTCTCTCTCTTTCAATTTCAACAGAAAAGCGGTGGGATCGTGATGGTCTTTCGGTGATTTCGTCTGACTCCAATAAAACCAAGTGCTCCTCGGATCATCTAACCTATTTTGCTGTCATTTTGGTAAGATAGCACCTTCATTCATTGCATTTTTTTTTTTCACTTTTCGTTGATGAGTAACCCAGGTGATAGAGGTATTCATTGATCTTCAGTCATGCCTTCAGAAAATGCTCCGGTAATGCTTTCATGCAACATTATTTAGCGCAATTTTTAAGTATGCATAATGCATATCTCGTTTCGATCTCCAGCGGAGCGTGTGTGTGTATACGTAGCATTCGGGACACGTTTTGACAGCGTGAGGAAAATAGAAAGTTATACATAAATCATAGCGGTACTGAAGTGCGAAAAGGTACAGGCAAGAGAACTGTCATCGAATGATTTAACTTTCGTCAGATGTCAATTAAAAGTGTAAAAAAAAAAATATACCGTAACTATACTATACAAAAATGTCTCAATCGTTGTACATTTTATAATTATGAAGAACAAGATGGCGTGATTGAATAGATTATGTGTGGTATGATTCTACCAGTTTTTGTAGAGTCAAAGGTCCTGTCTCCCTTTTGAAAATCATTCCAAGGGATTCGTTCTTGAAATTTCTGAAATGCTAATCAATGTTTCGTTTCCGGAAGATGAAGAGAGCGAAAAATTTGGACCGGAAAATCTCGCGTGTAGTTGAGCCTGTTGTACACTTCCCTACAGACGAAGCAGACATACATTACGGGTAAATCAAAGTATCGAGCTACTGTCTTTAGCAAACATCAGTAAAGAGTCATTGCTCTCTGTCTGTCTGTCTGTCTATCTGTCTGTCTATCTGTCTGTCTGTCTCTCTCCCTACTTTTTGACTCTACAACGACGGTGAATTACGTGTCATGATCAACTCGATTATATAGAAGCGATTACGCGAGGCCCAGTCTGAAAATGAAGCGCAAAATCAATTCGTTCTGCTGCTTCTACTATACGCCTCATTCCCATCCACGACTCACTCGCCTAATCAATTCGTATACCGAGACCGTCGATTCGTCAGGGCGAACATATTATCGCCGCAGGAAACGGCGGCTCGTCCATCTCTGCCACTCGAGATATGCCCGGCTCATTGGGGGACTATAGCTTGTCATGGGCGGATTTGCAAACTTGTGAGTTGTATTAGTCGTGACACAATAAAATTTTCTTTTCTGCTGTACCTACGAGTTTCAATCTTCTTATCATGTCACTCTATGAGATCATATCTATTGCGTTTTTGTTTGTCGCTCTTCTTCGTTTGTCTTTTTCGTGTCGTCTTTGTACCCTCTTTTTTTGTTGGTTGTCACTCTACCTTTTGTTATCTATCTGTCTTTGCCAAGCCACCCTTCGTCTTATAATTCCCTCTTCTCTTTCTCCTCCTCATGATCTTCTCTTCCTGTATAGACAGGAACATTTTGACCCGGGCTTTTAGGTTTCATGAGAACGGATACCTGTAAAGGTTAAGCTCCACGGAGAAATGGGAGAGCTCCGGTCCGCTGTAAATATCACGCCCGATAGTGGCTAGAGTCCGCAGTAAATATCGAGCCAGTAAGATGTTTGGTCTCATTTATCATGACATCCAACTTCCCACGGGTCTAGGGTGTATCACGTAAATTCAGCTAACGCATTACAGTTATTTGTACATCCACTCCTTCCAGAGCGAGGGTGATAATAAGTATTCCCTCGGATATTGCTTCGACACAGATATATTGCCCGAGTCGACAAGACCCCCTTCATACGGCCTTGATAGAGGCCCAAGACAGAAAGAGAGAGAACAAAATCCAAGCCGAAATGATGAAAAGGCTTGGCCCGTATGTAGGTTCTCCACTTGCGATGCAATTACACGCCTCTTTTTCCGCACATATGACGTGTCAAACATGGGGAACCTGCGTTTCCCGACGCCATCTTAACGATGTACTTCATGATTATTCATGTGTGTTTGTAGAGAGAGGAGCGATCGGAGTGAAAACAATATTGAAATGCGGGCTCATGACAAGCACCGAGATGGTGCCAGTAAATAAGAGCGATAAAAAACAATGGACAATGCCCATCCGTCGCTCGCCATATCCGTTTTCGTAGATCTTATGGTGACCGCTGTATTCTCGTTGCATATTTTCTTCTCGACGTGCTGCCATTGCACCCGCCGTTGGGATAAAAAGTTTTAAAAGAAGCTTTGATATTTAGAAGTGCGTCACGATTTCAGTTTCTCTTTTTTATTGCTCCGCGTGAAACCACCCAGATTCCTGAAGTAAATAACCTAAAACGCTGCTGCTGGAAATAGCTACATCAATGAATGATACCGAGCTCTAGATCTTCGACGCGATCGCTAACATCACGACGTTGATTATAGGCAAAGAATGTTGTTCTGCACAACCGCGAGACAGCTGTTTCATAATAATTGTCCAACCCGGGAGGCTGCGTCGTCTTAGCGTTCGCGTCGCAGATCTAAAGCTCGCCAATACAAAGAGGAGAGGTATTCCGCAAAGAATAATAATAAAAGATTGGAGAAGGCAGAGAGCTCTTTAGCTGTAGTATTCATGTGTTCACATTTTTTCATAGACAGTTTCTGTCTCACACATGTGATTATTATTTAGTATCAAAAATAAATACATTAAAACTGAAATCGAGAAGCACTTGATTACGTATTAACATAATCAGGTTGTTGACAACGCACGAATTCTTTTTTTTTTTTTAACTACTCACATTGTGCCTGTAAGGGTATTGCATGGAAAACATACTGACCCATTTTACCTGAATATATTGTTTTTGAAAAGGAATCTTTTCCTACATTCGTTTAGACTGTGGGATTTCTTAGACCAAGACATGCATCTTGTATTGAATTTCTGACGACATTGAGGTGGAGAGGAAGTGGGGGAGGGGGGGTGGCAGCTGTGAAAGAAATGCAATTAATGTCGTCGTTATATTTTACATGTTGCCGTCTGCACTTGTTTGCTCCGAACATATAGTGCACCTGTTCATCCCATGTTACTCAAACATCTGTACTGTGTCGCCGCCACTTACAACTTTTAAGAGCTATCTTAAAGGGACAAGTTCACCTTCATATACATGTTTATTAGAGTAAATGTAGTACGCGCGTAGAACACATCAGTGAAGTCTGAGGAGAATCAGACGATCTGTTCAAAAGTTATGAATTTTCAAAGTTTCTGCGCAATCACTGCTGGATGAGACGACTATGATGTCACATGGGTAGAACTATATATTTATAAGGAAAATATAAAGAAAATTTCACATAATGTCATTTTTTGAATTAAGTACAAATTCCCTTGACTTGTCACTGACGTATGTTAAGGGTAATATTATTCCACCTGCTTTCTGAAAGAAGCAAGTCAAGTGTTCTTCTATTATGCGATAAAAGTGAAAATAATCTATGTCGAATTTTCTTTATACTTTCCTTATATCGTTCTACGCACGTGACACCACAAGCTTCTCATCAAGCGATGGCGACACTAAAGCTTCCCAAATTCAGAACTTTTGAATGCATGGATTGTCCAATTTTCCTCAAACTTTCACTGATGTGTTCTATTAACATTGCTGCAATCTCTCAATTCACATGTATATGAACGTGAACTTCTATTTTATGACTGGTTCATTTAATTGATTTCCGTGCAAGTTTTCTCTGTAAATGATAATTCACTGGGGAAAAAAAACAAGAAGAGGAAACACGTCTACAGATCGTCTTTGCCATTGTCTGCACCGTGTTAGGGACCATTAACATTTAGATGTGTTTGTATATTCATAAAAATTCACAGCATCCATTTAGTCAGAACAAAAAGATATCTCCTAAGTCAGAATATACCAGTATGATATGAAAAAGACAACCACAAAAAACAAAAACAAGAACAGAAACGAGCGCAGGTGAATAGAACGCCAGGAGCATAGATTGTCTGTTTGCAAATACTCTTGATTTCTTTTAACGTGTCATTACCAGGATACCGGATACTCCAATCCCGTTCCCGAAAAGCACCATCTGCCACTCAAGATCATCTCTCACCTCGGTACAGCCTGTTCCATCATCGGACTCTCGGCCACCATTCTCACCTACTCCGTGTTCAAGTAAGTGGAATCCGCATCTTTCTCCTGCATATAGCCTTTGCCATTTGCGGAGGAGTGGGGGACACCGGGGAAATTTGTAATTTTCGGCTTGATGGCATTTGTTTGGACGTTGCCTTCTGTTATTTCAATCCACTTGTTCTGAGCAAATTATTTTTGAGGGTTATTGTTTACTTTCGCAAATTGTCCTTAAATACTGCAGGCATACGTATTATGGTGGAGTGTCTGTCATCTGGTTGCAAAATCTTTTCAAACGTTTTTCCTTCATGTTGCTCTGATTTAAATTTCGCATTAAAATGATGATAATACGGTAATGCAAGACATCGTCCATATCAAAACATCACAAAAGATAAACCGCAAAACATCAGGATGGTGATTCTTTTTTTCGTAGGGAACAATATGCAAGGTAATGAAACAACGTGAAACAGTATAGTCAACAAATTCACATTATTAGCTCATCCTTCAGTGAAAGTAATTCAGTGGAGACCTATGAAACATGAAAGACATTACTGAAAGACCAATGAAGTTAAATGAGGACGCTCTAGCGGATGAAATCAATGGCATCACACCAGTCTTTGCAGTAAGCATTTGGTAACGGTTTGTTTGATATAAAAAGGAGAGAAAAAAAGGAGAGATAAGCTGGTGGAGGATGAGTAGGAGGAGAAGAAAGACAGTAAGGGCAGAAATAGGCAAAAATATTTAAAATATGTACTGCTGGTAAGATAGGTATGTGTATTATGATATAATGTATGTATGAATATTAAAATAATATGGGGGGGATACTTAGTGTACTATGTATGTATGTATGCATGTATGCGTCTTGTTCATGTGTACGTGCGAAGGTCCTATGTAGGCCCCTAGGCCTATTCATGTATGTATGTACGTATGCAAGGATGTATGTCCGTGTGTGTTTGGTCGTCAGCACATGAGCGTCTGTAGTAGGAAACCTATACGGGGAAGTAGGGCACATGCAGGCCAATATCTGGGTTGATTATCCTTTCCACTCACACGTACTCTGTCCAGAATCCTACGCCGCACTGCCTCGGGCAAGATCCTTCTGAATCTCAGCTTCTCGCTCCTCGGGCTCAACGTCGCCTTCGTCGTGGACACCTTACCCCCGGTGAACCAGAATGGCATGGCGTGCAAGGCGGTCGCCATGGTGCTCCATTACCTGGTGCTCAGCACGTTCCTCTGGATGGGCATGGAGGCGGTGAACATGTATCGGACCCTGGTGCAGGTGTTTCACAAGAACACCGCCACCCACTTTGTGCTAAAGGGCGCCATCATTGCCTGGGGTAAGAGAACGATATTTTGGCAGCTTTGCTCTTGTCACTTATGTGTATCATTTCGAAACACGCGTTTTCGACATTTGCTATGTTTCTTCTTTTCATTGTAACTCTATAGTTGGCATGGGCCAAACACATTTTGTCTTTTACAAGACAGGTTTGGTAATGTATAAAAATGTATCAATATCTCCCTCCCAACAATCAAGCGACCTATTCAAGCCACCTGTAAGTAATTAAGTATACTGATCCATTTCTGTGTCACACTAAAGCGTGATTCTTCAAATCTTGCTTGATAAGATTGACAAGAACCTGATATGCATGTAAGCCTGAAAGAAATTCCAGTAAAAATACCGACAAGTTTTTTTTGTTTTGTTTTCAAAGCAATGACGAGAGTTCAAAGATGTGTCCCAACCGATGACAATTACACATAAAATATCATTGTCCTTTATACATTATACATAATTTTTTATAATAGAGCAACTTGTGTCTTTAAAGTAAAGGTATACATTTGCTCTATCATATCATTAAGAATTCCCTTTAACACTTTGAAAGATATGCCGATGACATGCAGTTTGCATGACAAAACAGAAGTTGATTTTTATGTCTGTCTTTTTTCTATTTCTTCCTTTTTCTTCGGCAGGCCTGCCAGCTTTACCAGTGATCATTATTGGCGGTTTGGATATCAACATGTACAGGAATCTCCCGACCCACGACATGTGAGAAGAAAATTATACTTGTAGTAGAAAAAGGAGGAGTATAATAACAGTCACAGGAGGGGTATTAGAAGTGATAGTAATATTACGAGTTGTAGAAGCAGTGGAAATAAAAGTAAGAGTGTTAGTCCTAATAGTGATAGCATTAGTAGAAGTAGAAATTCTAGTAGTCGATGTAGTAGCAATATCAGAAGTAGGAGGAGGCCCGTGGCAGTAATATAGGTATCGTAATTCAGAAGCAATGGCATTAGAACAAAAGGTGGTAGCGCAAGTAGAAATATAGTGGATTATGTAGCAAGAGTAGAAGTAGGAGAAGTGGTATTATTGTCTGTAGACAGTAGTAATAAAAGTAGTAGCAGTAGTGGTGATATTAGTAGTAATAAGTGCAGTAGTAGCAGTAGTAAGTGCAGTAATAGTAGTAGTAGTAAGTGGTAGTAGGAGTAGTAATGGCAGGAAATGTAGGTGTAGAAGTAGCAGAAATACTACATACATGTATACGTACTAACGAAAGCATTTGTGGCACCACTTTTATATATTTTTATCATCGTATCATTTCTGGTATATCTTTATGTGCAGATGTATGTTATCGAGAACCAACCCCTATGTCTACTACGCGGGCTACTTGGGTCCGTGCTGTCTGCTTCTCCTCGCCAACTTCGTCGTCTTTTCGATGGTCCTCCGTACTGTGTGCAGTACCAAGAAGGACCTGCACGGCACATCAAAGGGCGTGCGCAGAACGCACATCGGCTGCGCGCTCAGCGTCACATTCCTGCTGGGAATCACGTGGGTCCTGGGCTTCTTCGCCGTTGAGGGCACCACGCTGGTCTTCACTTATCTCGTCTGTATCATCAACCCCATGCAGGGTTTCTTCATCTTTCTCTTTCGTTGCGCCCTCTACCCAGAGGCGCTGCGGTCGTGGACCATCTGCTGCAAGAACCACACCACCAACATTGAGAAGCAGCGGCGCAGCTCCTCGCAGGCGGCGGGACAGAAGAACACTGTCACGAACGCGAGCAAAGAGCGCAAGGACGCAGAACGACTCATTACCGGTGATACGAGGTCGACGTCGAGCTCGAAGAGGAACTCTACGGAGAGTGTCACGAGGAAGACGTCTGATGGTACTTCAATTCATTTCCTCAAGGACGGACAAGTTCCCAACAGCAACAACTGCAACAACAACAACAAACGACGATCTGTGACGGACGTGCGCCTTCTTAACGTCAGGATTAAGGGATCAACGCAAGAAATGCGGACTTGCTAAGACCATCTCGAGTGCACTATAGACATGCGATGAAGGTGATCCTCTGAAAAGAACAGAAAACTTTGCGGACTCGATTCTACCTGCGCTTTTGACCTCAGTGTTGTCATCTCGTATTAAAGGTGAAATGCTTTCACGTTTAGCTTGTCAAACCAACATCAAGAAAAGTAAAAAGACATCATCCGGTGATAAGAGGCCCATATACCAAAGTTTATAGCGAATTGAAGTCTCTATTTTCATTCATAACATGATTATGTATGAATGTCTTAACATGGCCCTTAGATCAGAACTTTTGGAAGGAGAATTGAAAAAGGACAATTTTAGAAGAGCGTTATCTTTTCAAAGGAAATAATTCTGACTCTTTCGTACATAGGCCAAGTAGGATTGTTCCAATAATCTAGAAGTAGTGTACATGTGATCGTGAACTTTGGTGACGTAATACTTATTCTACCATTTTGTTGTCAAAGAGGCTCAAGAAAGGGAAACAAATCATGACACCTCACTATTTTGTTCGTATGCCATTACTATGTGGGAAATCTGATATATAGAAATACTGTCCAGATAATTATAATGTACCTTGACACAGCCAACATTCCATTGTGACGATTACAGTGTTGATAACCACAGATAAATGACTATGAATATATCTAAAACAATATGAAAACAAAAATAATATATAGAAAGAAAGAAAAAGGAGGCTTTTCCCGTAGTCCCTCATCATCAGTCCCTTTGCCGTGAGAGTAGTTCTCACACTTATTCTCCTTTTACTAGTGATAACAAGTTTACACCTTCACGAAACATAAACCCCTGCGAAGTCGACAACGCTTGTTTGTGAGATGTACTTTTGCCGTCTATCATACAAACTGTTCTTCTCTTTGTCATGACAATATGTATATCATTATTTTTCATTTCTTTTGGCTGTAATACTGTATACATGTATATTCAGTGTGATATTTTCAACAGTGGCGATATAATGAAAATATTCTTGATGTACTTTTTCCTTAATTTTCGCAACAAGCTCATCACTTCATGCATTTGGATGACTATCGCTGAAGACGTGTATAGAATTTTAATGAACTCTACATAATTATCACATAAAAACTGTAAACATGCCAATCGAGCTCTTACACTTTTGCGGAGGTATAAAAGTTCTTTTATTATGTGTGCGTGACATCCGGAGAACTTGAATGAAACGAGCAGCTGACACTTTATAGGGATGATGTAATATTCGTTTCAAAGTCGAAATTTGGGATAGACATACCAGGTAACCTTGCCAGGATGCAACATTCGGCGGTCATGGATTTCATTGAGAAACAAACAAACAAACAAACAAACAAACAAACAAACAAACAAACAAAAAATGCAGAGCAAAAACAAAAACAAATCAAAACAAATCAAAACAAAACAGGAAACCACCGCCAACAACAAAACAAAACAAAACACAGAAAAACAAAACAAAACAACACTAACACCAAAACCACCAACAATAACAACAACGAATCTTCTTAGGGTAATTCTCTCTTCTTCAAATTACCGCGGTGTTCAACAAAGTCTGCAAAGGAAAAGATCGAGATATTAATACTCTCATGAGAAGATTCCGGTATAAGCAAAGATTAAATGCTGTAGTATTTATGTTCGTTTGCGCAGACGGTCTGACGCTCCCCCGCTCGTGAGTGCATGATTCATACATTATGGTTGGATGGTTTGATGGCAGAGAACGGCCAGATTGTCCGATATCCGAGCAGCTTTGAACGTCAAAAAACGCGGAGGCGGAAGATATGGTGAAAGAAAAAGTTCGAATTTTATAATCGGCAAATTTGAAGCTAGTTATTTGTTTGTTTGTTCGTTCGTTTGTAGGACTGAACGTATTTCTTGTTTCTTTTGGTCCTTTAATATCATTCATTGACCATTGTGTCCCTTGGTATCCGTTCTCGGAAGAGTGTGCAGATGCATTATATCTGTTATGTTGATGTATAGTTATTTGAGAAATACTGAATAAAAAAAAAGAACCAGATTTCAAACTACAAGAGCGCTGAAGACCAGTACTGAATCTCTACTGTTATGTTACATGCGTAATTCCTTAAAACGGCGCTCATCTGTGTGAATGTACATTACAATTGTATATATAATGTTGTAAAATCAATTAATGTTTGTAAATCATGTAAACTGTTTAGTGCTATACTATACGATAACTGAATCCTCGCCTTACCCATTTGCAAAGCAGCTTACCAAAGCTGCATTTGATTTTTTGCTTTATTTGACATTTCTATTCGACGGATATCTGAAGTGCTGTACATACGATCAGAGTCTATCATCTACCAAAACAAATGTATGTTCCTTGTGTACCAGCGTGATACCAGGGTGAAATCCATGTATGTCTGTTTGTCTGGAAGTGTTAAAATTGTGGAGAAAGATGTACAGAGTTCTGTGTGTCCTTGTCTTTTGTACACTTTGCACACACGCTACGCACGAACAACGAAAATAAAATAGTATATGCTATGAGAAGTGAACGACTCTATGTTATACTGGTTGTCATTCTATAATGCAAATAGAACTTTGTTTTTCGTGTTTTTATGAGGTTATCTTCACTTGTCACTTTCTTTGTCTGATATTCTGATATCACAATTGACATCCTTGATTGAACATAAATTCGTCTCAGTATTACGTCTTGATTCTCTGTTTCCACCGATGCAGATGGGTTACCTCCAAGTATGGAGAGCGTCGACCAGATAATATAATATAGCAAGACCCACTGTTGACATTTCGTATAATACAGTTAATGTTGTATAGTTCTCATTAATATTTCTATTTTCATAATTTTACTAATACAACTATCATTATATCTATCAGAAGCAGCAGTAGTATCTTATAATAATGATAATAATAATAATAATAATAATAATAATAATAATAATAATAATAATAATAATAATAATAATAATAATAATAACTATGTGTTTTTATAGTAATTATTACTATTATTATTATTATTATCATTATTATTACCATTATTATTATTGTTATTATTATCATTATTATTATTTACAATACCATCGTAATCATCATCATCATCATCATCATCATCATCATCACATTATCATCATCATTAGTAGTAGTAGTAGTAGTAGAAGTATCATTATGATCATTCTCATAACTACTGTTACAATGTTTTCGCCGAACGACCAGAACAGTAAACTGGCAATGCACAAAATTTAATGACGGACACAACGACCTGACGACAGCAAAACAAAATGAGCGGGAAAGGCAGAAATAAGGGGTATCGACCACATGGGCATAGGACTCGCAGGAATGACATCTAATGCGAGTGTCCCGACGAATATATTGAGTGTTCATAATTACTTCCATGTGCCGTGGTAATGTGTGTATGCTTATTTCAATAGTGTGGACCAGTCATCTCAATGTGTTATCTAATTTATTGCTGGGGGGGGGGGGGGTTGGGAGGAGACAGAGAATTTAGCACTGGCGTGCATGATATCCTGACAACTGGAATGCATCGTCCCGTAACAATATGACGACTGGGCATTAAAGTTTATAAGACGGTGGTGGTAGTGTATTATGATGATTGATGAAGGTGGTGAGGATGAGATGGGGAATCATGGGGGAAATGACGATGTCACGACAGTATGTGGTTACTATGGGTCTGATGATATTCCTGGTGGTGGTGGTCATGGTGATGAAGATGACGATAACGATTACGATGACGATGACGATGATGATGACGATGATGATGGTGATGGTGATCATACTGGTAGAGATAAAGTTGACAATGAAGATGCCACAAGTATATCCACCGTTCTAATTATGATTGGTGTCGAGACAAATAACCATGTAACAAAGTGTAAGCAAGTTTAGCATGTTTAGTGGTTGAATCAGGTTATTTCTAGCGGGTTTTCTAGCTATATTTTGTTTGGTGTGTTGCTGCACAGATGAATGTTCATCAAAATTTGGAATTATACCCCCGTCATATACTCTTCGTCAGGGTTCGTCATAACAGCACGTGTAAGAAGCCGCGTCCGTAGATGGCTAACTTGCATGCAAAAACAAAACAAAAACAAAACAACAACAACAACAAGAACAAAACAGTTATCATCAAGGTGTCACCTGTCAACTTATAGTCTTCATATTTTAGCGATTTTCATCGTGTAAGATATATGTCGATAAAATTCTGCATTTATTATATACTGTAGTTAAGGTCTGATACCAGAAACCAAAAGGACACCACAATGAGACAATCATTATTGACAAACATCATTGGGCAAGATACAGACGTTTATTGCTGACTCGAACACTTCCAGTCAAACTCCATATCAAATCTAAGCAACAAAGTATAAAACATTCATTGCGGGCGGGCTTTCCGCGTGAACACGTGATAGATAAACTGAGTGTACGGAGAATTTTTTGTTGTTGTTGTTGAAAGTCACTAGTTTTTAAACGAACGAAAATAATGATCTTGTAGTACCGAGCGCGTGAAAACCATCATACACACCAGCGTTTAAACGTAAAATTATGTGAGCACACAGTGTGAACTCTTTAGCCGTCATCAAGAAATTGTTATCATAACTTCCTATTTACTCTAATCTTAATTTTATTAAACCTGACAAATATCTTAGTCGTTTACCTATGAACTTGTGACCGGTCATTGGCACAGGTCAACACAGGACACGGCAATAATAAAACACTTAGCGCCACAGCAAGATCGTCAAAACGCTGGTTTTAGTTTGCTTCGCACATCTAAAAGATACACCTAAAAAGAGAAAGAAGAATGAACAAAAAGAGGATAGAATGAACAGGGAAAGAAAAGAGAAAAATAAGAGAATTCCTCACATCTTAAATCAGACTTCGATACAAACAGGCTGGTTACGTTTCATTTTATTGTTGTTTTTTTTAATCATTGGCATTGATCTGCAATTCTTACATCAAATCAGCAAGTTGGCAAACGGAAAACGCGGAATTGCTCATACATACTGGATTTTAAACTACTTTTAATTCTGAGCGGGATAATAAGTTATGATTTCACACTGTCAAAGTAGTGAAAATAATCATGTACTTATCCTACATAATTTCCTCTACAGCTTTTCCCCGTTACAGTTCTAAAAATTCAGTTGCGTTCAGCTGACTTTCGGCGTTATTTTCATATTATGCACATTTCTAACGTTTTATTTTATTTGTTTGTATTTGTGTGTGTGTGTGTGTGTGTGTGTGTGTGAGTCTTTTAGTGTGTCTTTGAATATAACTGCATCAAAAATGTACATCACAATTATCTAACACTTGTGAAATAGGGCCTAGACAGATAAAGTGACATTCTTCACACCACCTTAAATATCAACAAAGATTGTTCCTGACAACCTGTACCAGGCAATGCTGGAAAGAAGTGTACCGAACCAAACGATGGCCGATGCTGCTCATGGAATTCAAGGAACTGTAATGTAAGTAGCCCATAGGAATATGTGTTTTATATGGTTGGGTTCTCAAAGAAACCAAATCCACGATTCTACAAGACAATACAAGACAAAGTACCCCCTTTTATTATTTGTGTATAGAACGGCTGTCCTGAGAATTTCAAGTAAAGGACATCGGTGTACATTGGTTGGGCCACGTACCACCATCCGCACTTAGGCTGTAGCTGTACAGTGTTTCTCAGTATGTATAGGATCATAATAATTAATGATGGTTGTAGATCCTTTTTTTTGTTCATCCATTATCACTTATCATATAGAAATACCTGCTACAGTGAATTGTAATAATACCTTTCCAATTCGAAAGTAATTTGAATGTTTGTAAAGTGACTACAGCATTGAGAAATATATAAAAGGTGTACACTTTAGAGCTACATAAACATACATGGAATGGTAACGAAGTTTTTGCTGATACATTGTATTGAAAGAAATATATTATGATCTCATTGCGTAGAATAGAGAATTGTCATGCATTAAATGTCAAGGTTTCCAATAAATAATTAAAGATTTATTTCGCCGAATTACTTTTCTTCTACGGGCATTGCACAAACGAAAGGCAATTTATCTGCCATAAAACCATTACATGATCATCTAAATTCTCCAATGAATCTTCACAAAATATTTAGAACAGGCTTGCAATTATAGTTGGTCCGCTTTAAAAGCAATCGTCCACACCACAGACAGGAAAACACTGATACTTGTGCCATTATTCCCCACTTATTCTACATCACACAAATTGACACTAGGTGTCAAAGCAAAACAAACAAAAATTTGATTTCAGTACATTATACTACGGACAATAAATTTGTTTTCTGCACACACTGCTCACAAGATCACAAGATGCCATCAGCACACGTCATTTGCACAAACAGCACGACGACAATACAAAATCATTCTAAATATCATCCTCTAGCATTTGTTTTCTCCTTCTCAGGCTAATGAAATCATCCAATCGTGTAAAATATTAGGGAGCTTTAGATTTGCGACGCGAACGTTGAGACAACGATAGCGTTGGTCGTTCTCCTCTCTCCCTGCGTCGTGTTGCAAAGCAGCGTTACATTACGAGAAGACGCAACCTACAAAAGGTAAAAATGAATGGCGCCCCATAAGATCAGTGCATCAAGTAGCTATGTGCGTCGTGAATTTGAGCGGACGCAAGAATGGCCCAGAACCGACTGTGAAAACTCAGACGACGCGAGATCGACTTTGATGAGCAATTTGCTATGCGCAGAACATTTTTCTTTTTCCTCTGAACGTCCGCGTCGCGAAAATCTACAGCTCCCTATTGTCAACGACTTGACAACCAAATTCAGATCGTATCTATAAAGCCATGATATGTTTTGTTTTAACGTTAATGTTTATCATAATGCCTTGTTAAACAAACGTACACAGTCTTTAAGAGTTCACAGAAAGAAAATGCAGTATTGATTGTCGAGAGGACTTTCATTCATTGATTCGCACGCATTTAAAAATCAAGAAAACACATACATGCACAAAAAAGTAACATTTAACGTAACAACCGATCTCAAATCGGCGACAAACATGGTGTGTGCCCCCATCAATGTAATTCCCATGCTTTTATATAGGTCTTATTACTTGTAATAATGCTGTTTGATTTTGTTAAGTGTTTTCATGAAAGTGTCACAAAAAACTCGATCGATCAATCAATCAATTAGTGAGCATTAACGCTAGTTGTATGTACGTGGATGTTGTGTGCACTGGCGGCTTTTCAAATGTTACGGCTCTAAACCAATTCAAGATAGACACATTTTGTCACAAAAATGACAAAAAGGACTTTGGAGTATTGGTATGATAGTCCCATCCATCGTAATTCACGCGAGCTTCATTCAAACGCCTTTGCCATTAAATTTTGTGACAAAATTAATAACGATATCAAAGTATCAGAGTGACTTAAAAATATTAATACAATTGTCCAACCAACCGTATTTCCCGCCAGTTTTGTTCAGAATATCTAGAAATGAAACTACGCTAAAATCTGTTCATCCCCATTTCCATGATACAGGTCACTACAATCTAATGCAGTTCCTCTGTAATAAATCAAAACGACAACATGGCTCTCTTCACCAGGAATGAATGCTTTTCGCCTTTTTTCCCATGAAAATCATATGCGTTACAGCGCTTCGTTGCATTAAAAACCTATTGAGAAGAGCTTATGTAGGACATAAACTGTCCTATATTATGAACATGATGAAAATGACCCATGTTACATTATCGGGGGTTGCAGATGGATCAGAAGGGGTCGGCGACAGAGAGAGCGGTTCACGCAAAATGACCACTTAGCATGGAAATGTACTACGACAGTTGAATTAGTTGTCCGCATCATGCCAATTTACACCTAAGTCAAATTCCAACTAAAAATCTCGGTGGTGGGCTAGTGCGTGGGAACGCTTGATGAATAGACGACAATTTTGTGAACCTGACAGTTTTCTTTATTGGCTTTACATAGTTACGGCACTTTGATCTTTTAAAGAAAAGCCACCATGAAATCGATGTAAATTACCATCCCTCGACGGTTCGCCGCGACTTGGAGTGATGTGAAAATGATGACAATGTACATTCGAGTGGCCTAATCATTCTTGTCTCTCTCTCTCAGGGTTTCGGTCTCTTTGTAGCGTTCCCCGGTGCAGCCTGGTGAATCTTCAATCCTGTCATTCGATTCATGATGTTTGGCAGCCTTGAAGAGAAGGAAGACAACAAAAAGTGAGATAATCACAACCCAGAGAATGCAACATAGAGAAATAAATGAAGAAAAAGCGAAAAGAGACAGGTAAAAATAAGATATAAATTAATGAATCAGAAGAACAGAAGGATTATAATGAAGAAAGAAAGAAATGCAGAAATGCAGAATTAGAAATAAAGGAAGGAAGATATAAAAAAAAAAAGAAGCAAGGAAGAGAAAAGGGGAGACTGACTTATCATGGAAAGACTCATCATTCATTTAAGTTGTAACTCGCCAAATCGGCTACCTCCCCGAATAAATAAAACATTAAATAAGTTGCAATCTTTATGTTCGAACATGTCCACAATGTTGCCACATCTCCTCAGTTTTAACGTATCGATCGAGACGGCGCGGAACGAACGTCGTTAATCGTCTGAGGAGAGTGCATGTATTTCGATCGTGCGTCTGAATTCGTATGGAATGAAATTTTCAGCTGGAAAGAACTAAAAGGATAACGATTTAATATCGCCATCGGAGACTGGTTTATGGACGAATGAGAGCAATCCTTGAAGCGTGCATTGTCGCCGTGTCTCTTTTTGTGCATGATATCTAGTTACATGGAAAACAGTCGGTCAAAAGAAGAAAAATCAGAAACATCAAATTTTGTGTCACGTCAACATGTCTACACAACATAAGTTGCGCTCTATATAAGCTTGAGTCCCGCGCCACCCCTTAAGGGAATCATATAAGGCAACGAGTATGATTCGGTGATGCGCTACAAATTATTTAATAGCGCTATGCATGCACGAATCGGTTGCAGATATTGGTGATCAGTCTTGCGAAAACTTGTTGATTTGCTGCGTCCGTTTCCTTCTTTTTGAGCTTTCATTCCAAAATACTCCCAGCACACCAGCTGAAACTATATACTGACGATAACTTACTTGGTACTCGATAACTCCTTCGCCGTCTGTTTGATAGCGTTATTCCTACTGGTGCCGGAGTTGTTGCGTCTTGCACACATCAGGTTCTGATGGAGCGCGTGGTACGTCCGCTTCAGCGGTAAACCTATTGATTAGGGTGACACAGGCAAACGAGTTAACGGGCCAAATTTTGAGAAATTGCTGGATTCAGTAATTGAGGGGGAATAAAGTCAAGTAATTGGCGACGAAGTGTTAAAGTGGAATGGCGATCAACTTTCAAGTTGACTCCGATGAAAGAGTAAAGGGGCCCAGAGGGGCCCACATTCTACAAGCTCTGTCTTTTTAGTGGGTCTCTCCATTTTTCGCACTTTAAGCAAAGTTATACATGTACTTCATTTCGATCACTTCTGTTTCTTTTTTACAACAATGTATAATTACTATAAGGTCCTCAATTGTTGTACATTCTTTTCAATACATAATGTTCTGTTTACCTTATTCTCTGTTGTCAAAAGAAGTGTAACTTATGTTTTGTCGGAAAATGAAATAAACTTTGAATCGAATCGAATCGAAGTGAGAAAACTATAATAGAGATTTTAAAAAGTTTCATTTACAAAAGTTGGACTTAAACGGAAGAAAGAAGTCAGATGATATTGCAGTTGTACATGTTTTCAGGAAACTATTGATAATGGTTATCATTACATGTAGATGAGATGAATATGTTGTTACTTCGCAAATTAAAATTCGAACCGTTTGTATAACAAATTTATAGATTTATGAGGAAAGGACATTATCAGCTCATAAAATTTACATATCAAATGATATGTGATTGCGACCGATATTAGCGTAGAAAACATGTGAAATTCTAAAACCTCTAGTCTCTAATGTTCATGCAGTTTCGATGAAACTTCTGACATTTCGCCTGTCTGGCTGGTCATACACCTTTCAATATAGTCAGCCTGAACAGTTTTCTAAAATCACGTTTTTTTGGCTTTAAGCTTGCCAGTCGGCAACTAATGGATTCAGTATCGGGGTGAGGTGAAGTGAAATCGTATTGAGTCGCCATGTCTACAGAAATGGCTACGCATTCTACGCCCCTGTAGCCAACGGCGTAAATCCATACTGAGGAGTGGGGGGGATGGTCACCATCACCACGATTACAAGCCCATAACCGGACCGGCGCAGCCTTTTTTTTTTGGGGGGGGGGGGTGGGGGTGGGGTTGGAGGGGGGGGGGGGGAGAAGCTTTGTGCCCCCCTCTCCCCCCCCCCCCCCCACACACACACACACTTTACAGGGATCGGATGCCCCACTCTTTTGCATGAAATATAAAGTGGGAGAAAAGTGGCAGCAACAACATAAAGACTTTTTGTTCTTGTTGCTTTTTTTTTTTCTTTTGCTTGTCAGACGACTTTCGGCGGAAAATCAGACCTTAAAAGTATGAAAACATTTTTTTTTTTTTTTTTTTTTGGTGGAAATATCTGTGAGAGGGAGCGGAACGACCGAACGGGGGAAGGGTGTGTATGGGGGGGGGGGGGTATCCCTCTCCCACACGAGGAAGATTTTGCATTTTCAGACCTGAAATTCAGCGATCTGGTGCTCACTTGTGGTGAAAATTTTGTTTTCTTTTCTTTAAAAAAAACAATAAGAAAATGAAATATTCACAATATATTAATGAATGACAAAATCGTGGTATTTCAGCTCTTGCTGCGCGACATCACTGTCAAGGCCTACTAAATAAAGGGGCCTATCATCGGCGTAGACAGGATTTGATCTTAGGAGGAGCGGTTATGTGAGGGAACGAATCAAGCGAGGGGGGAGGGTATGGTAGGGGGGTTTCCCCATCCTACGGTGAAATCTCTTTGCGTTGAAAATTTTGACATTTTTCAGTCCAAAAACTGCCGTTTGTAGCTATATTCTTCGCTTTGGAAATTAAGGGGGGCACACCAGGCGCAACTGCTGTCAATCACTGGCAGCAACATCAGGAGAATGGCATAGCGATTAAATGCGAGAGAGAGGAGCGAGCGAGCATGAAAATTTTAACATTTTACAGTCTAGAAACTGCCGTTTGTAGCTATACTTTTTCGCTTTGGAAATTAAGGGGGGCCGCATCAGGCGCAATTGCCGGCAATTATTGGCAGCAACATGAGGAGAATGGCATAGCAGTTAAATGCGAGCGAGCGGGGCGAGCGAGCTTGAAAATTTTGACATGTTACAGTCCAAAGACTGCCGTTTGTGGCTGTATTTTTTCGCTTTGGAAATTATGGGGGCACACCGGGCGCAACTGCCGGCAATCGGGCAGCAACATCAGAATGGCATAACGATTAAATGCGAGCGAGCGAAGCGAGTGAGCTTGAAAATTTCGATATTTTACAGTCCCACATGTCCTTTGTGGCTGTACTAGTATTTTTTCGCTTTGGAAATTAAGGGGGGGGGGGGGGCGCACCGGGCGAAAACTGCTGGCAATTACTGGCAGCAACATCAGGAGAATGGCATAATGATTAAATGCGAGCGAGCGAAGCGAATGAGCTTGAAAATTTTGACATTTTCCAGTCCCAAAAACTGTCGCTTGTGGCTGTATTTTTTTGCTTTGGAAATTAAGGGGAGGGGCGCATCGGGCGCAACTGCTGGCAATTACTGACAGCAACATCAGGAGAATTGCATAGCGATTAAATGCGAGCGAGCGAAGCGAGCGAGCTTGAAAATTTTGACATTTTACAGTTCCAAAACTGCCGTTTGTAGCTATATTTTTTCGCTTTGGAAATTAAGGAGAGGGGTCGTACCGGGCGCAACTGCTGGCAATTACTGACAGCAACATCAGGAGAATTGCATAACGATTAAATGCGAGCGAGCGAAGCGAGCGAGCTTGAAAAATTTGACATTTTACAGTCCCAAAACTGCCGTTTTTAGCTATATTTTTTCGCTTTGGAAATTAAGGAGAGGGCCTGGGCGCACCGGACACAACTGCTGGCAATTACTTACAGCAACATCAGGAGAATTGCATAACGATTAAATGCGAGCGAACGAGCTTGAAAATTTTGACATTTTACAGTTCCAAAACTGCCGTTTGTAGCTATATTTTTTTCGCTTTGGAAATTAAGGGGAGGGGGCGCAACGGGCGCAAATGCTGGCAATTACTTACAGCAACATCAGGAGAATTGCATAACGATTAAATGCGAGCGAACGAGCTTGACAATTTTGACATTTTACAGTCCCCAAACTGCCGTTTGTAGCTATATTTTTTCACTTTGGAAATTAAGGGGAGGGGACGCACCGGGCGCAACTGCTGGCAATTACTGACAGCAGCATCAGGAGAATTGCATAACGATTAAATGCGGGCGAGCGAGCGAAGCGAGCGAGCTTGAAAATTTTGACATTTTACAGTCCAAAAACTGTCGTTTGTAGCTACATATATATTTTTTCGCTTTGGAGGGAGGGGGCGCCCGGTGCGCCCCCTGGGTCCGCCACTGGTAGTCAAGGGTGTCGGTTTATGTTCATGATTGGGGGAGGTATGACCAGCGAGGGGGCGTCGAAGTGACCAAGCGGGAGAAGGATGTCCAAAATCTGCACTTTATATAGAGCATCCCCTAATTTGTTTGTGTTTGTGAGTGTGTGTGTTTCATATAAATGGAAAAGTTAGGAAATAGCCAAGGTCAAGTCTTATTATTGGCAATGCAAGGCATTTTAATGTTAACTAGTATGTAAAGCAACACTGCAAAATCAATGATCAAGCTTTGATAGCAAATGTGTACAACCTATATCAAACATCACATTGCGCAACATTGCAGCGACTCTTTTTGCCATTCCGATGTTCTGAGTACACTGCGCACATCCTGCTTGTATTCAAAATGCCAACCAGGAATCACACTGAATCACAATATTTTGTCGTCTCCGGGCTTTTTGAACAATGTTTCACTATAATACCTCTTTAATTATTGTGGTTAAAAGAAATCTTAGAAAAATATCTTTTTTCTTGATCATTCTTTCATGTCGATTTCAAAAGCAGTTTACTAACCCTTGAATTATCATTTTGGTAGGTTTTTTTTCTTTCTTTCTTCTTTTTTTCTTTTTTTTTTTTAACCAGCGGATTGGGGGGGGGGGCACGTGCCCCCCCCCCCATGCCCCCCCCCCCCCCCCCCCCGTAGTTACGCCACTGTAGCGGACCTTTTGCATGTTCATGATTGCAATACAACGATCTGGTGTATAGTTCTGGCGATATTTGGACAATTTTCCATTAAGAAAGTTCGAGATTTGTCCTCATCTCGGGAATTGCTTGGGGGATAAATGATTTGTCTGTCTAAACACTTCCTTTGGGGCGGGGTAAATGCCCCTTTGCCCCCCATAGATTCGACGTCCCTGATCTTCCCTTGGTATGGCCATAGATGTATCCTGACTGAGTCATCAGTCACTGTCTTTTCTCAGGAATGATTCAGGAAATGGAGGGGATTCAATTATGGCGATAAAGTTGTTGTTATTGTTTGTTTGTATGTTTTCGTACATATTTTGCAGATGGTCCCCAGTTACTCGCGTCATAGCATGTTTACATGTAGACCTATACTATTTGACGTTGTCAACGCCTGAGCCATACCTTACAGTGTATGTCGATGTTACTTTCTTCGCGAGCGAGCGAAGCGAGCGAGCGCTTGAGAAAATTATACATTTTCCTACAAGATAGAATACTGTTCAGCTCTGTTACCTGTCTAAAGGCCGGCGTACAAACGTCATGCAATATGCCAAAATTGATACAATCACATTTCTGCTTCCTCCATTTTTTCCCCTCAAAATTCAGGGGGGGATGATTGTACAGGCCATCCCCCCCTCCTCCATTTCAGGGGGGGATATATCCCCCCCCATCCCCCCCGGGATTTACGCCCATGCCTGTAGCTCTCATCTGTGTGGAGAATGTAACCCCCGGGGAAATTTTGCTCCACTCGATACAAAAGGGTCGGTATTTCGGTCGAGCAGATGTGACGCTTTAATAAGTGTAGCGTATTTGTTAAGCAATACGCGTCCTGAAATTTCATTTAGTTAATCAGCCTGCACAGAATGTTACCATGTGGGGCAGCCCCCGTGGTTTGCATCGCGTGCTGAGGAAAAGCGAAATTTGTGATAGAATTTGCGGTGAGAGAGCGAATGCCCTATTACGCTTCTTTCTTTTTTATGAATGAAGACTAATATGTTTGAAAGCGCCATAATTGGTCACGTACTGAGGCCCTGTCAACGACCTTCGGAGGAAAACTCCTTTCGGCAATTCTAGGAACTTGCCTTTGATATTCGAAGAGAAAATTAATGTCTCTCTCCATTTGTTCACTGAAAGGAGGCAAAGTGGAAAAAGAAGCTCTCCGTGTTGCAATTAACTTGTAAGATGCTTTACACAAGGTATGTTAATGACGTTGGATACACTCAGGAACTCAGGGGCAGACCGACCATATCGATAAAATAATAGGATACCCACACATACATGTACAAGTACACATTCAAGTGTACGTGCATACAGGCTCTACTTTTTTTTCGTTAAATCTTTTCTTTAAAATCTTTAAATCTGAAATTTTGGTGGCGGGGGAAAAATATTTGGCGGCCCGAAATTAAAGCACACGTAGCAACCCATTTTGAGTCTTAGTTGCCCGATCGGGCCACGGAAAATAACCTTTTTTTTTTTTTTCAAAATCTTTACTGGCTCCAGGCCACTGGACGACCGCTAATGTTGAACCCTGCATTAATAAATACATACACACATACATAGATGCACGCATACATAAATCCCAACATGTAGCCACTTACCTACGTACATTCAGATAGACACCCTTGGGTATATCACTTACATAATGTACTATAGATATAGATCGATGGATGTATATTTTTATAGATAGATAAATAGATACAGATAGACGAAACAGACAGGCTAAAAGATGAAAAACATGGACCATTTAATCTAGTGGAAAGTACATGTATAATAATGCAAAATTCAGCTCTTTAATTCCAGACTTTAGTGAGTAGAAAGTGTTCACGTGACCCAGGGTGGCCGAAGTTAGGCAACAAGAAGCAAAATTTTAGGGGGTGGACAATAGACAGCACGGTAAGGAAAAGGTCCTATCTCATTTTTTTTTTAATTACCGATAGGATTCATGTCTCGTTGTATCTCTGTAGATGGCTTGTTATACTTCTCTGCGAAGTCCAGTGGGTTGTCAATGATGTTGTCGTGCATCGACAGAAAGAGCGGAATGTACGCCATGTAGTCTAAGAAGGATATCTGAGCAGGGGAGAAGAATCCGACGATCAATGATAATGCACAGGATATCACATCGTAGAATGTTTCTTGGGGACGATAATGAGTAAATGATTCGATTCAGCATTTTTCTGTGGCGCTTTTAGTCCCCTTCATTAAAAAAATGCACTTGAAATATTGAAAAAGAAAAAATAAGAAATACAACCCAAATATTGTTCTTCAATTTTGGGGACACAGCCTAAAGTGTGCCGATTAATCGTCAACATCGACTAGCTTTGTTATCATTTCATCATCAGGCAACCTAGTTGTTTTTTTTCTGTTTTGTTTTTTTTTTCAAAAGTCCGAGACATCATATCAATCTCCTTCACCCGGTATCCATGGTAACCACCTTGTTGTGCTCGTCTGCATTCATCTTCTCGATGACGTAGTCCTCTTGAGTTCGGTTGAGGCCACCTGCCTTCAGCTCGATTCGCAAAGACTCTTTGTTGATGAAGTTGTCATTTCGGTCACCGTTGGTGCCGCTGCAGTAGAACATCGACTGCGAGAACAACAACACAAACAAGTTAAGAAATCAAAAACACAAATAAGGAGAAGAACTACATTTATTATTACTCCATGGCGCCACTTTCTCGAGCGATTCCTACACTGCCCCCCCCCCCCATTTCCAAAGCTCTAGACAGCATATGCTCAGCATTTTATCGGTTTACAACCAAGAAAGAAAAAAAAAAGACGAGGGTGCGATTTTAAACGGAGTGCAGCCTTCAGGATAGCCAAGGGATTGAATCATTAATGATAATGCGTGAATTCCATTTATCATTACCCAGGGCTAAATTTATCTAAGGCCCCTCGCAGCTCAGCGAAGAATTAGCCGGCCCCATACAAAAGAGGTTTTCTAGATCTTCTCAGAGGTGTGGGGGCAAGAGATCCATGAGGCCAGGAGTGACAGAGAAGAAGAAGAATAAAGGAAGAAGAGGGGAAACAGCAACAACAACAACAACACACACAAAAAAGAAGCAGTTTAAGGACCCTCCACATAAGTTTGTTTATTATATGTCGCGATGGCACATATAGCTTAAACGTGTCATAGCATTGAAATTTTGGCTAAGATGTGCAAAGAAAGGAAGGCATAAAAACATTGTTTCACGTCTGGACGCAACATCATCACATTGATCATATGATTCTCTTCTGAAACAATTATCATCTGAATTATGTGAAGGAAATAATATGCGGCATCGGCAAGAGAGGACGCTATTATATTTAGATCTGTAGCAGAGCCGTCACCTGGGCCCCGTTTTATCAAAAGATAAAATCGATTTTAAATTTCCTTACCACACAGGCTGCCATAGACTTGCAGTTGAAATCAACTTTAAAATCAACTTTAACTCTTCATAAGACTGATAATGACAATAATGATAATAATGATAATAATGATGATGATAATAATAATAATAATAATAATAATAATAATATAGACATTTATAACTATCCACTCACAGGTGTTCAAGGCGCTCACAATAATGTTCATAACAAAATACACAATCTGACAGTGTATTACATAAGTTCCTACAGCTGCAACATGTTCATCCTCAAAGAAAGGTAGTCCGAATGAGCATGTTTAGTTTCTCCTGAAGTCATTGACAGTCTCACAATGATAGCAGCACTCCTCTAGACAAAAAACGATATCTTAACTCGGAAAAAAAAAAGTGGTTCTTTCGAGAGTGCGAGGGCGTGGGTTATGGGTGAGTGGGGATTATCGCGTGTTGCCTATGAGGGAAGGTCGCGTGTGTGTGTGAGTGTGAGTGTGTGTGGGAGGGGGGAGGGGGTGGTAGGATACACAAAATCGATGTTCCGAATATTTCTAACCTTCATTTTCCAACGAATTCCCCTCGTAAATTGTTTATGCCACATGAATAGGAGCGTATGACCCCCAAACAGGTGGCTGCATTGAATAGCCCATCTCCCCAAATCCATAAAAATAGTATAATGATGCATCAGAACATTATTTGTCATGATTCATTATTTGTGCATGTCACGCTAAAGGTTTGAATTTACCGGAAGGCAGCTGGGTCCAAGTGCCCATACATAACATTATTCTAAAATGACGTATGATATTCCATGCTTGAGAGAGGAGGAAGTGATTGAATAAGGCGACCGCAAATATCATGACTGCTGGCTTCCTCGAATCAATTTCTCTTCAGTGAAAATATGCTTTAATACGTGTTTATAGGAGACTTCGAGAAATAAAAACAAAGTACATTTCAAACGGTACAGGGTGCATGGTAGAAGTTTCACTAAAACCGGACATACGGTGAGATGAAAGTTATGAGGGCTTTAAAATGTCAAATGTGTGCACGAAACCGTGATATCTGTCATAAGTATGCAGTAAAGACAAGGCGATAATGTCATCAACATAAAAAAGAGGGGAAAACCCAAAACAACAACAACAACAAGAAAGAAACAAACAAAAACAAACAAATTAATGATTTTCAATAGACATCATCTTTGTGCAGCAGCCAATAGGAAAGTTGTGAGGTGCTGATATCATCTTGATATCTCATGTACACGAATGGTTTGCGACCAAATTCGTCTTTTCGTGGAAACATGTATGACACGTTAAAATTTCATCAATTAAAACCGAGCTTACATCTGAGTTTCGGGAAAAGGTATGATCATTTTGATCGTTTAATATCCATCTATTTACTAAAGTTATCCCGTACATTCGTGCAGCGGTATCACACTGCAATCGTGAACTTACGCTGTACAGGTCCATTTTGCGCTGAATGTCCAGCAGGTCGCTATGGTCCAGCAACTCCTGGCCAAGCGCACTGACCACACAGGGAAAATGACGATAAGTACAATAGTTATTATCATCATAATGTCATAAAGATCAATTAAACACGATTTTGAAAGACTATGTTGAATAAACGATTATTTCATTTATGATGCAACCTCTTACATGGAAAGTCAATTCATATAAAGAGCCTCAATATTCCATATGAGAAGTAGAAAGGAATAGACGCCTATACGCAAAAGAATAATCAACTAGGTCTTACACTAAACATTTTGTTCATTTTTCCTTCACTTGCTGTTTACCATCGTGGTCTCCTATAGTCAGCAATTGCCTCTTGTAATCGTATGTCATCGAATAAACATATCTAAATCATTATTCTCATTTTATTATCGCAGCATTTTTTTTTTTTTTGGGGGGGGGATGCTTGGAGGGCTAGCCCTTTCTTCTTTAAAAATTTTCCCTTTCCACACGCCAATGATTTACTTTTACTCTGCTATAAAACAGGCAAAGTATGAATTGTAGACACGGTCAGATCAAATCGCTGTCTACTAGACCGAGGAGGAATCCTTTTCACACTACCAACTATAAAAAGGTTGATCGCGTAATTTACCAAGAAGATGGCGTATATAATACCGAAGGGTCAAATCAATAATCCCAGTCGTCGTAATTGGAACGCGTTTAAATGCGACCACTGACCGGCAGAGTGAAATATTCAAATCTCATGCGCACCTTCTAACATAAGCCGTTCCCGACAACGGGAAAGCTTGCCGGAGGCTCTTCCCGACCTGCTGACAACTATATATATTACAGATGACAACTGGATACCAGGTATATAGCTTAATTCATAAAGAGCGGTGGTTGGATTTCTTCGTCACTCTATTTCCTCACAGAGTAAAAGAAAAATATCCATAAAATGGAATGCATTTGGTAAACCAGGGTACTCTGATTTCGACAAACAAGCGGGTGTTAGAGAATATGGAGTTAGGACCCAAGTTGGAGCACAGGGCAATAATATTGACTTCAACACTCACTCCATGGCTGTCACTCTTTCGCATATGGCGCCAATGACTGCAAACATCTTGAAGGTAATCCGAGAATGATCATCCACGTCAAGAACCTTGGTTGAAATGATGATGATAATGATAACGATAACGATAATGATAATGATGATAAGGATGCTGCTGCTAATAATACTAATAATAATTGTATTATTATTATTATTATTTATTTTTATTTTCTTATTATTATTATGCATGTAATTATAACTTTATAACATTGATCAGGAAGTCAATGGTTCGAATCCAGTCCAAGTATGGGCATATGCATTATGCCCATGTGTCTTTTTGTTCTTTTTATCATGACTACTACTTAAACACTTATTAATTCCGTGCTTACTTACGTCGATTTGGGGCAATATGTCATTCAGTTTCAATAAAAACAACTCGACGCAAGAATTTCATTAATTGGAATCATAGATTATTATTGTCAGAACAAAGAACTCAGGTTTGTTATTCTGCAGTAAGACTATAGTCACAATCAAAGCATGCTTGGTCATTGAGTATCCACGAATGATAAGAACAATTACAGGCTGTGTTGCATTTCAACAGTAATATCAAATCAAAATAAAGTGCCCATTGAGGTATTGTAAATCATAGCCTAGATTTAAAAAAAAACAACCCGAAATAAACAAACTGATGAAACGGTGACGTTTACAAGCCAAGCACATCTCAATGTCAATCTCCATTTTTCTATCTTCCCCGTTATTATGGGACTAAAAAAAAAAAAAAAAAAAATCAAGTCGAACTACGACTGATTGACAAATATTCTGCAGTAAAGAGGGCACGACGCCAGTAATGACAATTACATATTGCTGTTGCGTGCCTGAAATTTCTTGAAACCGGAACGCAAAAGAGTTAATTAGGTTGATGTACAGGTGACCTGAAAACACGATCCTGCCATTTGCCAGCCATGAAAAGGAAAATTTATCTATTTCTGGATTTCTTTTTTCCATTAAAGTGTCTTGAGCAGGTATAATATGTGACAGGGGGAAAAGTATTAAATATTAGCTGGCAGTGAATGAAAGAACAGACCAGATTTTTTTGTTTTTTTTTTCATGGTTACTCAAAGTTTGATAATCATCGCTACTTTCTTTTAAAAAGGAAGTTTGTAGCATGTGAATCTAGAAGCGAATGCCAAAAGAACATGTGAAATGTTGAATAAGACTAACTGCAAGAGAATGCTCAATCCACAGAAACCGCAAAGTATGTGCAAAATGACATAATATTATTGATAATTTTGCCAAATGCTGTTGTGATCACGCCCTCACTGTAATTTAGTTGTGCAGAGATTTGGAGTAGACATTAGTGCGGTATACTAATATATATCTCGCGTAATATAATTACGATTGCAGCAGACTTGAGCCAAATTGCTAATAAAGGCAGGTGTACATTTATATACACAACATACATCCTAAAAACTGAACACTTGTTAATACGAAGTTAAAATTATGACAGTCATAACACTTGTATAATATGTACGATTTATCAGGGGAAAATTCAATTTGTTTCGTGTGTCAGAAATTATACATTGATAAATCTTCAACTTTTATGCTAGCACGGGCAACAGTTATGTCGACAGGTATACAATTTGTGCAGGGCATGTCCAATCTCAACGATAATTTCTGGAAGGATTTCAGAAACGAACTCTCAATAACAGAGCACTTCGTAGCACGATTCACGATAAGTTTACGTTCGATGTCCAATCAGGAAACCGGCGTTCAAACTCTGATGTATTGCACGCTCATCCACGGATATATTTACGACAAAATGTGTAACAGAATTACTAGTATCACCGCTGATATTCTCTATAAATAATGTATAGATGTCATACCACTGTGACATGTTGACAACAGAGACTGACAGATGGAAAAACTGTCAATCTAATTTGATCATCAACTCTGTTATGTCACAACAAAAGATTGTGATTTACTTTGTTAATTCATTTCATCACATTATTTGATACTCAGAGCGACCGTACTTGCCCTATTATGCTGTTTTCTCCTCATTTTAAAATCTATTCACAGAAACTCCAAACAAGCAAAAATCAATGCAGAAGGACACACGCAACTTCTTTCGCTTGGATTACTTTTTAATGATAGCTGCTATCTCACCTTCAAAACGTATTCGAGTTGTTTTGTTTGCAGTTTACTCAAGCTTGGAACTCCATTCAGGGCATCTCGCATTGCCTGTAAATAAAAAAAAAAAAAAAGAGGAAAGATTGACCAACCATCTTCAAAATTGACCACCACACGCCCACATCTGTCTTGAGAGGAAAGACAAAAACGATTCAATCGATAGAAAGGGCACAATATTAACTTCACTCTTCTTATTTCATGGAATGGAATATTCATTAGACAAAACGTGAGCCTTGACCCAACCGTTGTCTATCTATTCTTTTTTATCATTATTATTATTCCTCCTCAGTTTCATCACATAAGCTCGTTGATTAGGGTAATCTAAAATTTCATTTGACTTTTAGATCTTTACTACCAAGTTTACTTGAGGAAAATGAACTCCCTCTCTTCTCTGCTCTCTCTCCCTCTCTCTCTCTCTTTAATTACTCATACTCAAGTGTTGTATCTTTTTTTCTTTTTTGGGGGGTCTCTGTATGAGTCTTTGCAAGTTGTCAACTAGCCACCTAATGTATTATACGACTGTCTGTCCCCTGTGTTCTAATCATAATGAGTATAGACATACTATTACTAGCCGTGCTATTATGACATAATTATTTAGTTAAAAAAATTATAGCCATTACAGCGATTAAACACGCGAGTATTTTGTGATTTTTGATCATTCAAGATAAAAAGGGATATCATAATGTCTTTTTATTACTGGGAAGAAAGGATGAACACGATGAGGAAAATAAAATATCAGGTATAGTTTATTTGCAGTAACAATGGCAAGTGGCCAGAGATGAGCATTAACTAATACTTGAGTAGCGGAACTTCCATTTTCCAAGCCATTTTGAACTTTCATTTCATTTCAATACATTTCATTTATTAGTTTCCCACACAAATTACACAGTGTTGTATTTGTAGCATAAATCCATGACAATGAAAAGAAATACATATTTTTCAGATTCAGTATAATAAAGACTGTAATAATAGTACATGGCACAAATGAATTTAAATCAGTCTTGAGTACGTTACATTCATTATTGGATGATCAATATCATGTGCGGGGGAACCAACGTAGAAGCAGATGCTTGTGGGGTAGGTCCCCAGAAAAAAAAAAAAAAAAGGTCTAACACCATCAGTTTGAGTTTGCTTGAAGAATATGAGTTTTTCATCAATATCCTATGAGCTCCCTCGTGGAGACTTAATGAGCTCCTTTGTGGAGACAATATGAGCTCTCTCGTGGAGACGATATGAGCTCCCTCGTGGAGACTTGGTATATATACATATACATGTTTAATAATCTTGTTTATATCTCTCTAAGATTTATAATATTTGTTTTATGTTAAGTGCTGTCTGGGGCAAATTATTTGTATAGGGCCCCATTTTTTCTCTCTCTTCTTTCTTTCTATAAAACAACAACAACACCATCAGTTACACAAAAAAAAAAACAAAGAGAAAAGAATGAGAGAAGAGAAGGAGAGAACACCAAGAAGACCGTTATGGGGACCGTTTGTTTCCCTTTTCTCTTTTTTTGTTCTTTCCTGTTATTTCATTTCATGTCAGTTGACATTGGTTTCTTTGATTTTGTTTCATATATCTGTTTGTAGTTTCATGAAGCCATTATTTGCTTTTTATGTATTTCTGAGGGTCCCATATCGTACAAGCTTGGCTTTTTAGTGGGACCCTCCATTTCCATTCCCATCCGTGTAATATGCATATGTATATATGTATATACCTTATAAATGCAATTATGTCGTTACTCATCATCACATGTATCTTGTTGATGTACGTTCATCGAAATTACTACAAATTTGTTTTGTTTATGCATTGAATATAATTTCTCCTGTTTATTTAATGGAAATGAAAATAAAGTTGAACTTGAACTTGAATTTGAACTTGACAATATAAAATAGAAAACAATCACGGTGAATACAGCTGGGGGAGGAAAAATAGAGCAGAAATGAGTTGCAAATGAAATAAGAAGGAAATGGCAATAATTTTCACCATCGTCACCTTCTGCTATTGTCACTGCCGCTGTTTATTGTGATGCTGATAGCGATTTTGGTAACTATCTGGTCAATTACCGTTACTCTTGCCATTATCATCATCATCATCATCATCATAATTATTATCACTAGATTGATGTTGTTATATAAGCCCTGTCGTCGTCTTCGTCCCATTACTAAGACAGCAACAACAAAGATAACAGATCGACTATTGGTGTTAAGGTATAGGAAGAGTATTAGTAATGTTTAAGTCATTGCATTCAACGTCTCTTCTCTTCTCTGGATACAAACGTATATCAACATCCTTACCTGCAGTGTCAAGACACACGCCCTCTCTCGGTCCTCAACCACGAAAGCACGCGCCATAGGTTCCAGCTTAGTCTTCTCAACCAGCCGGTAATGGTTCATGTAGTTTATCGTGGTTTCTGCGGGGAGACAATCAGCGACACGATTGTCTTGAGAACGTGGCCGGATGTGTCAATATCAACCGTGCATATAACTCTTGTAAACGTCAAAATGCACTTCTCCTTTTCTTCCGTTAAATGCAGCTTCATGCTTGAAGATTACGCACTGTACGTGATTGTTTATTGATTTATTACGCACTCTGTGTCTCCTTACAACTCAATCGCTCAGGAGACGGGGAAATACCCAGCATGCGAAATATTTGCAATAAATCGTATCTGCTTTAACACGAATATGAATGTGTAACTGTTTTGCTAAAATACATAAGGGATCGAGGCTTTTTTTTTCAAACATTAATCATGCAACTGAGCACTGGAGGTATAAAGAAGACACATTTACAGCAAGCAGGAATTCACAACGCATCAGAGTAAATACCCCAGAGTCATTATTGAATGTCAATACGTTCATTCTATTCTTTGGCTGCACTTCTAACTGATTGTGTACATGTAAATTTTGTAAGTTGCTTATGATAAATCCGGTCATTCAAACTACAGTTTGTCCAAAAGGTGACACTTTTAATGCTTAATTCGACGGATAGTTGGGAGTGAAGGCTCATTATAAAGAAGGGATAACTAGTGAACGTCCTTTTATTTCCCATAACCTGACAATGAATTCCAAGTGTACTGTCCCAGCCCTTAGTCGTGGAATGCTCCAACAAACGATGTACTTGCCTCTTTCGTCAACAGCTCTGGCACTGTTGGCGCGAATAGACGCCCTCTTTTGGTCTTCTGTTTGCAGTTCGTTGGCTGTCTCCATGACGCGTTTGAGATGTTGGCCCATCTCTTTTGGATGGCGTCGGAATTCTTTCAAGACTTTTCTCACACCAACAGCTGTATAAGGTGGCAAGGGTACAAAAAGTATGAATTACTCTTCGAACAACGTTCACATATTCAATGTTGGAAGATCAGGCTTCTCCCGTTCTCCCGTAGTTACGTTTGTTCTGTCTTTTGAAATAATGCATCGTTTTGTTTTTCTTATAGTAATAATGATAATTGATTTCCTGAAGCTTTTTATCGTAGTCGAGAATGGGTGGCAAGCGTAAGGCATTAGTTTCATAATCATACAACTATTGTCACTACAGTACAAGCTTCTTTTTCCTGTATAAAGGGTGTAAACATGGCACCTACCATTTAATGGGATCAAAGTCTTTCTTACGTGACTATAGCCATCGTAGGAATTTGAAAACCAGCTACAGATGGCGCTACTGTACTCAGCTGAATTGTAAGCAAACATTGACATCAAATTAAATCGCTGAGCTGGAGGAAATAAAAAAAAAAACCGACAGCAAACAAAGAATAGTTTAGTCCTCATTCCAAACTTTTGGTCTGTTGATTTGAATGGGTTTTAAACTGCGGTGTAATGCAAGATTTTGATAATCAGTAATGATTACACTACATTGGAGTAATACCCGGAGGATGTTATGCTTTCATGCACTGTGCATACTATACCACTAGAAACTTGAAAAGATATCTTTAAAACACGACTTTTATATGACTTTCACAAAGTCTCGTCAAACGCGAGGGCGAAACTGACCTTCTGCAGTGTCGTCCTCGCTGGTGAGATCCATGGGCGTCGACAACCGCGTCATCGAGGCGTCCGTGTTCCACTCGCGCAAGTCGGAGTCCTCGCCGTCCTGCAGCGACAGGGGAATGTTCAGCAGGTTTCCGTCTTCGTCGATGTGGACGGTCTCGGCATCGGAGTCGTCGTCGGCGGCGAGTGTGCCGTCCTCTTTGACGCGCACCGTGCTCCCCTTCATGATGTCGATGTTTCGGCCGATGAAGAGGCGGAGCTTGGATACCTTGTCCGGCAGAGGATCGGGCCCCTGCGCCTTGATGATGGTACGGAACTCGGCTGATGTTTTGGAGTAAACCATGGTTTTAAAATATCATTTTTTTTTTGTCGACGTCATAAAAACGGTAGACACGAACAAGTAAACAAATAAAATGCATGCACAGGACATGGCAAGTAGTAACGCTAGGATAAGCCTCCTCAGAAAATGTCTAACCATAAACACTTTCGTTTTGAAGTGAAGTTTATGTATTCGTGTGAAAAGACGAGTTCTTGAGTCAATCATTAAATTTTGTTTAACCTATTACACTACAAACATATTCCATATACCAGTAATCAGAGTTCTAAGAAGACATGATTTATAAGTTTGATAGGTGTTTGAGTGCATTAAGAATCAGGAGTACCGTTGGTGGGACCGATAAGTCACACAGTTATTAACACTCAGTGGTCACTGAAGGAACGTCAACAAATTGACTCTGTTAGTTTACACGCTCGCATAACCTGAAAATTACACCTCCTAAAGACGTAGTATTGGTACAATAACAGAGCTACCAATTTGGAAATTGCTGCAGATAAAGAATATGTCTGAATTACGCCATCATAAGTTCATAAGAAATAACAGCAATATAGATTGTGATTGTTGAAAACATGCAGCAATGTAATTTTGAAAGACAAATCTGCACTGTTCATAGACAATTCTAATAATTGTTTTGAGGATTACTGAGATTAGTGACGTAGTGGCTCTCGTACAAATTCCTATCGATGCAATTTGAATTTCTTGCGTGTGAAGATTATCTCTTCTTTGTGAAAGTCACTGTTATCAAATGCACTTTGCACTTGCAATGTGAACGTACCTAGTGGGTCGTGTTGTTTCTGTTGTTCTTCCTTCTTCTTTAGTTTCATCTGTTCCTTCCTTGCTTGCTTTTCCTTCAACAGTTTCCACTCCCTGCACACACACACAAAGAAAAAAAAAGTTTCGAAACGCTGAACAGATCTTTCAAGCTCCCTACAAACGAGGAGAATAGATACTGAGCTTTGCTTTCGATATTGACCACTGAGCCAAATAATGTACATCTTGCACGAGAAGGATCAAAATAGACCATGACAACGTAATTAAATTTGCACATATACTTCTTGTGCCTTGGTTTTGCTCTTTTTAAATTTCACCGCTTCTGAGACACGATTTTTCAAAGAAATCACATGCAGTCTAGTAGCAATAAATCAAAGAAGACCTAAGCAAACGTCACCAATATTATGTTCAGAATTATCATCTTGCCGTTTCTCTATGAGTTTTGGAGACGGAGCTTGAGATTGTGAAGGGTCATTACGACCAGTCTGGGGCTCATTAGATCAGTTCGTCACAGGTCACGTGACTTACGTCATCCACTCCATGCCGCGGTTGTCCGACTTGCTAATCTTGTCCGTCAGCCCGCGCTTGCTGCCCTTGGAATAGTTGACCATGGTCTTGAAGTCCTTCTTGCCGGACAGGTCAGCCATGCCGCCATCCTTCCCGTCATCGTCCGATGAGAGTGGATCATCGCGACCTTGGATTTTTCTTGAATGGAATGAAGAACACATGAGAACTTTAACAACGTCTGTGAATAGAGAGCTTTTTTCAGGTTTTTACGTGATCCTTTGTGTTTGTGTTTGAACATGTAAGTGTCCGCAAACTTTGCTATGCACTGTCCACTTTGTAAACATGCCATTTTGACAATATTTCAGGAAAACATGAGGAATATACAGTACATTTGTGTCGTACAAATTCCCTCTATCACTTTCACATAAGACTATCGGGCTAATAAAGTAATAGTTTCCTGATCCAGTCGCAATAAACCAACCGTCACGCCGACCAAGACTTACCTTTTCTCCATCACTTTGGCCATCGCTTTCATCATGTTCTTCGACTTCTGCTTCCCTCTCATCATTTTCCTCTTCTTGCTGGCTCTCCTCTTCAGCCTCGTGGCCTCGTCGAGGCCCTCGACGTCGTCGTCGTCGGAGATGTCGCTGCTGTGAACGCTGCTGGCGCTGCTGGCCGAACTCATCTCCTCCATTTCCCGGGCAATCTCCTTTTTCAGTCTGAATAGAAGAAGAGTGTCTAGGAAATTACTTTTTAAAAACTGCAATGTGTATAACAAAGTGTTTTTTTTTTTCTTGTTGCCTTTGTTGGTAGCGTAATCTACCCATATGATTAATAATAGTGGTTTTCTTCATGCAGGGTAGCCTCTTCAGTGTCACCACTGCTCTGCCAAAGAGCCTTGCCATTATTTTTACACTACAGCGTTGTCAGGTACTTATTTATACATCTGGGTTGAGAGGGACATGGTGGGTAAAAACATCTTCTTCTTCCAAGGACCGCAGGGACTTGACGAGATTCGAACTCGGGACCTCCGATTGAAAGTCAGGAATCTTATGCACTATGCCACAGCGCTTCCACGAATTGTGCCAGAGACTTCTTTTTGCATGAACACTATGGTATTGATTTGACAAGGGTCTGGACTTGCAACAGAAGATGCCTAGAAGTACACCTCTGCATGAAATGTTTTTCACACTTACCCCTCCTTAACTACTAGTCATGATAAATTATGGGTTCCTGGCAATACTGGGGTAACAATGCCTAAAATAAAGAGGCTTCCTCAAGTATATAGGTCCAAGTCATTATGGCAATTGCAAATGCGCACATGAAGGATTGTCTACAGCAAAGAATATTGTGTAACAAGCAAGTTCACTTTAATTTGTGATTAATGCATGGCTATCTGCTAGTATTATTTTTTTCTACCTCTGTTCCTTGCAATATTCCAACAAGGAGTGGACACTCTCCTATGCAGCAAAAAGGACTATTCCTGATCACACAAACCATTTGCTAATGCTGCTCAATGGGTCAACGAATTATAACCTTCGGTAAATCTTTCGTAATATTTCACATTTTCTTGTGGGCACTCACTAATCAGATTTCTGTTGGGTTACTTTTAAGTCCATTACATCCTGGGTTTTTTTTTCTACTCCGAAAAATTAGTTATTATTGTAGCATTCCCATACACATTTTGATCATAAAAAGTCGTTTCTTTCAGGTGATTTCATAATACAAGTACACGCGATCGTGCCAGAAAGCTGTTCAAAAGACCGCATCATTTTTTAAGCGGTATTATTGTTCTCAGTGAATACCTCTTCCTCTCTTGCTCCTTCCGTTTAAGTTTCATCTCCTGTTTGTGCTCTTCGACCTTCGCCTGCTTTTTCGCCTCCAGTTTATGCTGCTTAAGTTTCTCCTTCTTTTCCTCCTTCACTCGTTTCTTCTCTCCGTCGCTGAGGGCACTGTCCACCGGCGATATCTCGCCGCTCATGATGGTCCCGACACTGCTGACGGCACTCACGAGACGATCTCTGTCACATGACAACGCAAAATATAAAAACAAAATAATGATAAGATTAAAATTAGGTGACCATGGCTTTTAGGTGAGTTAGCAAAAACTACAGGGAAGCTTTTGCTTTAACCGTTCAAAAAAAAGAATAACAAAATTGAGTATGCAAGTTTGTAAGCGAGAAATAGACAGAAAGAGTTGACATTATTACCATCGTTCGTATTTGTGGGGGCAAATTTTTCTGCCAGTTGAGCTGTTTGTAGGTTTTGCTTTATTAACTAATGATAAGAATGTGTGATGAAAATAAACATGCTTGTGCTTTCCTGTAGTATAGATGCCATATATATGGTGGTCATGTAATCGTTTGCCACAATATCCAACAGGATGATTCGAGAATGGGGGAGGGGTAACTCTTGAAGTTGTTTTCGGCTGAAATCATCACCAATTTCAACGCTGTAAATGTCATTATAATTCATCAATTGCTACGTAGCAAAATATGACCTCTCTTATCAGCAGGAAAAATGAACACGATTTAATCATAAATCAAAGTGCAATGGTTAACAGTTTGATTGTATAGAAATTTACAAGACACGTGACCTGTCTGACCTCTCTTTTTTCCTCTCCCGACGATTGCGACGAGATTTCCCGCTCCTTTCCGATTCCGACTCGGTCTCCCCCGCACTGCCCTTTCCGTGCCGCGTGGTGGCGCTTCCTCCATCACGCTGTTTCCCTCTTCGCCGCTCCTCCTGTCGCTCCGCTCGCTCTTCCTTCATTCGTTCCTTCTCCCTCTTCTTCTTCTCCCTCTCCAGTCTCTTCTCCTGTCGGGCGTCTTCCCGCTCTTTCTTGCGGTCCTGGAACTTCTTCAGCTGCTTCTCGGCCTTCCTGTCCTCCTTCATCTCCTCTTTCTTCTGCTGGATGGCCTGCAGTCGCTCCTCGCCCTGGAGCTCGCTCCCGACTTCAGATATCTCGTCGCTGGCGATGCTGCTCACGTCGCTGACTTCGCTGACCTCCGACGACGAGCTGGTCAGGCTGCCGTCACTGGATTCGCTGCCCGAATTCGAGCTCGATAGATCCGAGTCGGAACTAGTGTGAGACCTGGAGGATAAGGCGACAGCCAAAGAGGAAAAGGACCATTGCTAAGTAGGATGAGCAGCTTTTTATATGATTAAGATGACAGCCACAGGATCAAGCAGATATGAAGAAGATTACTGGGTGATCCTTGTTGATGACTCTTTGTTGTTGGATGAAAATAAATGATACCGATTTGAAAATTGAATTAAATTGACTGAGTAACGCCGAATTACGCCTTATCATTCTGCAATTGTTACATTTATTATAATCAACACATTGCTATGAAGTTGGTGTATGCTATAGGCCTTTGACACATTGAAAAACGCACACACACATACACACACACAAGAAAATAAATATTGCAACTAACTGATCGAAATGATAAGAAAACAAAGCAAGTTCACCGACTAAAACGGTGGAACTTCGCGTGAATAACTATTGCAGCATAATGAAACCCAAATGCGTCGTACACAGTCACTCTCCAATAACACAAACATTTTCAAACTATTCTTTGTAAGTCTAAAGTAACATCACATTACGAGTCTTGATTTACGTACCTTGAAGAGTCATATGAGCTGTCATAGCTGGTAGAACCTTCAGGTGCAAAACAAAAATGACGGAATGATAGTGCAATCAAACAACAGAACAGAGTAACATGAAATTAAAAGTTGAAGCGAAATGAATTTCACCTGTCGTCCGTCACTTTCTGTTCTGGCTTTCAATCCTGATTAAGGTGACAGTTTTCTTTTCATCTAATGGAGCCAAAATGCTTTCATTGTAACTGTTGCTATGTTGACCACCGGTATAAAACTACTTGAAGGGAACGTATGAAAATATTATTTTTTCTTTCTGATCTTATTTTTTCCTTGCTCTTCAAGAAGATTAATGTCGCAAATCGATGCACTGACATGACTGTAGTATGCTACTGAAATAAATACATTAAAACGTGAACAGACAGTCCGTAAATGACACCAAAATAATTGGGAACAACTCGAAAAACATACATGACATTCATGATATATCTCAGTGATTATCACATTAGGCTGTAATGACGGTACCACAATGCACCTGATAGTCAGAAACGAACCAGAGATGTAACATGAAGAAGTCCTTCTGTTTTGCTTTGCTGATCTCCAAAAATCATACACACACAAAAGAGCAGAACAACCAAAACATAATGTTGATGAAAATAAAGTGATTATGAATTTTGTTAGTGTGTCGAGGAACATGGCTAAAATCATCTTTGACTATGGGACCTTCAACATATAAATTACTTTAGACAACCTTTTCACATTTCATTGACCGAAATCCCCGTCCAGTAATGCTGACATACCACTATAGCTGCTACTGCCAGACGATGAGCCGCTCTCCCCACTCCCCTCGTCGTCCGACCCATCGCCTCCACGATTCCGTCTCGAGCGTCGACTGCGACCTCGCGATTTGCTCCGACTCCCTCGTCGGCGAGACCGTCCTCGACCACTCCTAGTGCCTGACGATGATCTTGAAGACGAATCATACGACGACTGATCGCGGAGAGATAATGAAACATGAGTCGAGTTCCAGTAAGAGCACGGCAACTAGACTCGTAAATGAGTGTCGTGAAATGACATCATTAAAAAGTTATTATAGAATCTTTTTTATTTTTTTTTTAAAGTTGAGAATTCTTCATACTGTCAGTATACAATCCCATAGATGTAAACATTACTTTGTCGAATGCATCACAAATACAAGCTATTTCATCATCATCCATTGATGATTATGAGCCTTTTGTCTAAAAGTTTAGGGCACATACATTGTACTAATACATGTATATCGTTGAACCTTTTCCCACTAAATCGTTTAGGGTGACGAGTAACTTACCATTATTTTCATCATCATAGATACTGCAATCATGTATACAAGACAAGGAATCACCCTCTCCGAATGAGAATGGTTGAAATAATCAACATGAGATATTGGAGTGCACACATTTGCCTCATAACAACGTTTTGAGTTGGCAAACCTCATCATATCTATCATGATAAATCGTGTTTGCTACAAACGTCGCTTTCTTGTCGATCCTGGATATATGAAATCGAAGTGGAAGTCAATACTCTATAAACGGTGAAATTTCAAAACAAGTTGATTTTTACACTATTTCGAGGGTAATAAATCCAAATCAGGATGGTGCAGCTTTTCATCCTTAAAAATACACAGATGTTCATGTTTGCCGACGAACTGGCCATTAAAATGACGGGGAAATGTCGTCAATATCTGAAATGTCTTCATGATTCTTTTTACGTGGTGAAGGAAAATGATGGGTTTTACCCCTATTGGAGGGCGCTGAATTTGAATATGGACGTGATAAGTGGTGACGTGATAAGTGGTGACATTAATTTTCTCTAGGCCTATATTTTCTTTATGAATGGTGAAAAGTGTGCTCTAACTTTGCCTATAGTTATTCGAGTTATGGAACCAACAATTCGTATTTCATGATTCTTTTTACGTGGTGAAGGAAAATGATGGGTTTTACCCCTATTGGAGGGTGCTGAATTTGAATATGGACGTGATAAGTGGTGACACTTCTCTATATGAATGGTGAAAAGTGTGCTCTAACATTGTTCTCCAAGTCATGCATTTTGCTATCTATAGTTACGTTCAAACGGTGATCCTTAACCTCGAGGATATAAGCTCATACTTTGTACAGCGTGTTTATGGAGCTACACATGCTTATCGTGTCATGCTTCATTGAGCTTGCCTATACTTGTTGGGGCAGCAGCTTCTTTGGAGTTTGATCGAGATTTTGATAGTGGTGGTGGTGGTGTGTAGTAACTGTTGCTGGGTGTGGGTGTGGTGGCTGCAGCTTCTTTGCGCTTAAACCTTCAGCGGTTTCGCAGTTGGAGTTTGATCGGGATTGTGATAGCGGTGGTGGTGTGTGGTAGCTGTTGTTGGGTGTGGTCTGTGATGGCTGTGTCCACTGTTGCGAGAGGGGCGTGTGCTGCGCGTCCACTCATGACGGCCACCAGGGAGAATTCCGCCCGACCATCCGGGGGTTGCATCTCTTTTATTGACTCCTGGGTGTTCTGCATGAATGATTCCCGCGTAGCCTAGCCTTTTCATGCCAGCCGCTTTCTCGAAAATCTAGAAAGGACAGCGTCCAAACTAGCATAACCACATTATGTTGCGTGATATGAAAAAGACCTGCGCGTGAGACCAAACCCTTCATTGTGCGGATCAAGTGCCCACAAGTTATAGCTACAAAATAATGAAACCACAATCCCATTGTTACTGTGATGTTTTATACAGCAGGTTGTGAATAGTGATGACCAGACCTGACGACAGTTTCAATACACTTGTTGCTAGACCTTGCCCGTCGAAGAAAAGGATCTCAAATACCATAATTCTTCTAGTAGGCCTGTGGTTGAGGATCGACGTTAAAAAGACTATAGTAGACAATGGATAACGCACGCTGGATTTCTATACGGATTGCCATGATTGCTTAAGAATACAACGGTTTAATAATGTCGAGGCTTTCTGCCCGAGTCTATTCACTCCGCATTAAGCCATGACAGGCAAAGACGCAAACTGTAAGAAAACAAGGGTCACGCCTCACCCACACACTAAACGCATAGGAAGCAAAGCTAAAGTTGCTCCTCTCTTAACCTAGCATTTTGTCAAGACCCTCTCGCTGTAATGGGCGAGCGAAGCGAGCCCAGCCGAGCGCGCCAGCGCGACCCCACTCGGCTCTCTTCACCATACAGCGAGAGGGCCTTGACAAAAGGTTACTCTTAACCGTAAGAAAGGCCGGGGGGGGGGGGGGGAGGGGGGAGACCCGTCCCCTCCTATGTTTCGCATAATTCTGCAACTCGTAATTCTTCAACGCAAGAAAGGCTTCGTCACAAGGCTTCTTAACCTTTTTGTTCATGTCTCGCGGAACTTTTTGAAACCAAATTGGCACCTTCCGCGCGAACTGTTCGGTACACCTCCAAAATCCTGAGACACAGTGAAGACGCACAAGCAGATCAAGAGGTGACAGATGATACGCTCTAGTCATTCACATTGTCTCTAAATACATGTTAACTAATTTTGTTACGTTATTGATTGAAATATTTGCAAATAATCCACCACGGTCTGCACGAAATTGTTGCATTTCAAATGTTTAAATGCAAAAAATCTTCCTTAAGTGAGATGGAGACACCACCAGGTGCACACGCGGATCAAGAGGTGACAAATATCACGATTTGGCCCTTCACATTTTCCTGAATATTCATTTTCTTACTTTTTTTTTTTTTGCTTAAAATATTGTATAAGAACTTCATCTCTCTGAGAGAGGATGTTAATATCAACTTTTTCAATATGCGTGAAAACATTATGAGAGCTACAGTATATTGCTGGGGTATCTAAGAATAGATTACCATTTTAATCTATAGGCAATTTGGCAATTTGGATACCATTTTGGCTGATTTGACAAACTCGCTAAACTGAAATGAATATAAAAATAATAAATTCTTGAAAAAAAAAATCGTACCTCCCCAGATGAGTAGCTGGACGAGCCGTCACGTGACCCCGTCTTTCTGCTTCGGGATCGCCCTTCTCCCCCTCTCTCGCGCCTTCTTTCGTGTCGACGTTCCGATCGCCGCCGATGCCGCCTATATGTGTCATCCTGGTCATCGTCGTCGTCATCGATGCTGGCACGATGTCTTCGGTGGTGCCCTCTGGATTTTTTGTCGAGGTCGTAATCTGATCACATGAAAAAAGCGTCATAGTTGTTGCAATAAGTCAAGAGTGCAAGAGCTTGATATGGTATACACCAGTTCATTTTAAATCGTCTTGCTCTACCAAGTAGAACAGCGTTTGTTTGTTTTTTTTTGCGCTAAGACATTAATTGCAGATTTCATGAGCAAAATACTGCATAACGTTACCGTTTCGTTCATGGCATTTTGAAAGAACTACAATACTGTCTAACAAAGGAAAACAGAATTGATGAACAAATTATTTTGATCTTCACTATCCTTGAACTAGGGTTCGAAAAAGCTAGAGATTGACTACAAGAATGGAGCTTCCACACTGGAAACTGCATAAAGGGGCTTTTTGTCATTACCGCTGCAAATATTCCATTCCTATGTCAGTGTTGTTAATGCGTTTCTGTATTCTCGTCACATAAGACCATCTTTTTTTTTCATGAGAAGGATTACAAAACTGCGTCTTTTTTCTTTTCAAGTGCAAGTTTCAAATAAGTCATAAGTGCAATGACTGATGAAGACACATAATTTACTCAAAATGTCAGACAGGCCAGGGCTAGGTTAATTCTTAGCTAAACTAATGGTCTCAAACAAGGTTACGCTCCACACAACAGAGATATATAACTGTATTAGTAAATTGTAAACACAAACAAAACTAACTACATGCCATTCTACAATCAAAAATCAATAACACGTCAGGAAATGTAAGTGTGTTTTGAATGACTGACTGCGGGTACATTATTATCATTATCATCATTGTTATTAGCGAGTTGTCGCGATACCGTCGTCAAGTTTGTCGAACTTGATGTCGAATTTCTGTCGAGATCCTCTCTGTTTTGTATCTCCACCAAGATCTCTGCTCTCCTGACTCCGACGATGTCTACTGTGTTTGTTATCCCTGTCGCTGGTTGAACCGCCATGGCGGTCTCGGTGCCGTCGATGATGTCTGCCTGCTTTGGGACTCAACGAACTATCATCGTCGACTTCGATGGGTTGTAAAGCGTGTGAGAAAATGGGTTAGTAATGATTGTGAAATGTGATTAAGGCATGATATGACGTTATTGACCTACCACAAATTTGTCAACTGTGTTAGCAACAGTTTCCGAGACCACCACACATTTTACGACTCGATTTAGCTTCACGTTCGCGGCATGGATAGCGATAGAATTTCACTTCCTTATGTTTTATTACTTTCATCATTAAACATGTCCTTCCCTAACTAAGGTGCTGGTTGAATTAAAAATAAATCGCAAAATGTGTGAAAGTCTCTGGTTTTGAAACAAATGTTGCTGTAACTCGATACATACAAATATTAAATGGTTATCTCCGCGTCATGAAGCGAAATAACTATTGCATTAGTAACAGTAACATTTTCTTGAAATACGTTGGTTATCTGAGAAACGGTAAAAGCTATAATAACGGCCACAGCAAAGTACAGAGTTGGTGAGTTGGTGGCAACTGAAACAGTCATCTCTATACAACACGAGTTAGCATGACAACTAGTTGATGAGTATAATGCTTTTTCGTGAGTCACTAAACTAAAAACTACTCTAAACGGAAATACAGTTAGTTGTAGCATATTATGCAGTTGCAACCGTAACTGGAGTTTAAATGATGGTAGTGATGGTAGCACAGGAAAGAAAAAGTATTATCATCTTTATTAGTAACACGATAATAGAGATAACAATAGTTGTAGTAATGAAAATAATAGCAATAATTATCATTATTTTCCTATCAATAACTACAATATCCATCATTCGTAGTAGTTGCAAATGTAGCAATAGCGGTAGTAGTAGTAGTAGAAGTAGTAATTGTAGTAGTAGTAGAAGTAGTAGTAGTTGTTGTAGTAGTAGTAGTTGTAGTAGCGGTAATAGTAGTAGTAGTTGTAGTAAGAGTAGGAGTAGTAGTAGTAGTAGTAGTAGTAGTAGTAGTAGTAGTAGTAGAAGTAGTAATGGCAGTAGTTATAGTAACAACTGTAGAAGTATAGAATTAGAAGGATTGGTCGTAACAGTCAACAGGTGGCGCGGAGCGACTTTTAAAATGAGGGAATCTGTGTGTAAATGGTGCTGACTACTATTGCTGGTTGCTTTAAGAGCAGTGAGTTACTTAAGAGCCCGTTAGTAGTATTAGCTGTAGCAATAGTAGTAGTAGTAGAAGTAATAGTAGTAGTAGTAGTAGTAGTAGTAGCAGCAGCAGCAGTAGCAGTATAGTAGTAGTGGTAGTAGTAGCAGTAGTAGTAGTATAGTAGTAGTGGTAGTAGTAGTAGTAGTAGTAGTAGTAGTAGTAGTAGTAGTAGTAAAAGTAGTAATAGTAGTAGTAGTAGTAGCAGCATTAGTAGTCATAGTATTAATAGCAACAGTAGTGATAGTAAATAGTAGTAGTAGTAGCAGCATTGCAACAGTATAGTGGTAGCAGTATAAAATTCTTCGTCGTTATTCCACTAGCAGAATACATGCAAATAATAAGCACTCTTGCAACACCAGGATCTTGAAAAACAGAATTTTATATGGATTAATTTCGTTAATCTTGGACGCTTCCGACTTGCTGTAATATCAAATTAATGCTACTGTTTTGTAAGGCGTTAGAAAATTAATGCACTCTTTTCTTCTTACCATCTGAACCCGATCCCTTGCCGTGCTCCCTGCTACGAATCTTCTTGGATTTCCGTCGATCATGCCCATGACGACGACCCCCTCGATGACCGCCTCGCCGAAGTCCGTCGTCACTTTCAGAGAAGTCTGACGAGGATCTGGCAAGAGAAAAAAGTATGATTTCCTATGAACATTAGCACGCATAACTTTGAGCTGAGGGAAAAACCATACGTATAATTTATTATACTAACAAGTGTTTGGTTGACAATTTGCAACTACAACGGCCTCCTTTGAAAAGTAAACATGATGCAGAGTCTTCTCCATGCATTGGAATGTTTCTGCTTTAAGAGATTATATGAAATTTCAAGGAGTTCAAATATTTAGCCGTGAGTATGCTACCTACATGTCTAACAACTTGACGATATCATTAATTCATTAGCTCATTAAAAAAAAAATAAGATCGTGAAATCACTGCAGGTCGTGGAAACGCTCAAATCAAGTTTTCAACAAAATCTAATGGTAAAAATGTGGTATGAAATAAGCTTGGACCTGATGACAAGTGTGACGCAATTATCTTGTTGTTGTTTTTTCGGCTGAAAGTCAATCAGAAGGCAAAAAACCCCAAACAACAACAACATGAAATTAAAGTAATTTCACTGCAACTTCTTGGTATCCACTTCCTCTCATTTTCAATGAAATTTCAGTCCTATCATTTTCAATCCAATTCAAAAGATATTATTGTGTTCGTTGACATCGAACATTCAATTACTAACCCGTCATCGTCCTTGCGCTCTCGACCACGATGATTTCTGTGACTTCTTCTACTCATCGATCCACGCCGGTGCCTCCGACGTTCGCCGTCTTCATCGCCGTCGTGATCGCTTCTGCCGTGACGTCGATGTCTCCGTCTATCCCTCCTCGTCCTATGACCTCTATCAATGCTGTCAGCGTCGTCTTTGCTATCGTAGCCCCGAGCGTCGGACCCGTCGTCACCGCTCACGTCTCGACGTCGGCCGTGCCGTCTGTCATTTCCTGGTTTTACACGGTACATTGTATTTAGAAAGTATTGAATTGCTCATTTGAAAACGCGTAACGTTCAATTATTGCGTGCATAAGTCATGAGATATACCTAGATACTTATCTACGATGGGTGGAATTATCATTTCTATATTATTTCTATATCATTTTTCAGACAAATCAAACAGGAAGAATCTAATCGTGCTCGGAGTCTATTTGACCATATATTATGATCCTCTATGCATTAGCTTGAATTCCTTACAAGATAGCGATGAAGGTTAAACCAACTCTTTATTTTGTTGACCGTTGGGATGTGCTACTCCTAGTCATGCATATGAGAGGGAAATACTTACGGTGTCGATGTCGACGTCGATCTCTATGGTGGCCGTGACCATCCTCCCCTTCGTCACTTGCGGAATCGGACAGGCGACTCTCACCACCTTCAGCGTTCTCGCCATCATCTCTCCGTTTTCTTCGATGATGGCGACTTCGATCTTCCAGGAAGACAATAAAGTGGGAAAGATGGACCCTTCAATCAAACAATTTCTTGAGAGGTAATGGTTAGGCGCATATAATGATCATGACTATAGACAATATAATTCTTTGCAGGGCAAGAACACTAAACAAAAACAGTAATCCTTTATACTTGCGATGGAAAGTTTTTTCGCTCTACAGCTGTCACGTGACAAATCACCTGACACCACTCTTAGTATTTCAATCATGTGTACAACGATCGTTCAGAGTCATCCTTCGTAATTCCTTCACTACTGATAAATTTCTCAAGTGATTGTACCTTCGCGGCTGTCATCTCGTCGTCTGTGTCTCTTCTTCTCCCTGTGCCTGATCGCCTCGTGGTGCGTTCCATTCTCACTTATGTAAGACTGAACGGATCTCCTCCCGTCGACGTCATCGTCCACGTCATTACCCTCGTCGGAACCATGATGATGACGACGACGGCGTCTCTTAGACTTCTCACTGCGAGAATCGCGATCGTCACCGACGATGCTGGCACCAACGCCGCTCTCGGACACACCATCACTGCTTCGTTCTCGACTCCTGGTGAAGCAGACAATGAAACATCACAAAAATTTACGTGTTTCTCATCAACCTATTACACCGAATTGTAGATCGTTCTCAGAAATTTGAGGAACGTTTCTCATCATCACTATGAATTTCTCGCGTAAACTGTGGCAAAAAACAAAACAAAACAAAACAAAAAACAAATCACTCTTATAGAAGAGCTCTACAAATCATTAATATATTGAAGGCAACATCGTTTTTGCAACCTTGAACTGTTTTCACGTTGGGACTAATTGCTACTTTTAACATGCTATACTTTTTTTAAGATTTCTTAGATTGTTTTTTGATTAGACGAATTCAAAAGAACTTTGCTATGACATTTACCTCCTGTGTCGTTTCGATCGTCTTTTCTTTTCACGTCGATGTCGCCTTCGATCTTGATCACCATCGCTGTCAAACACCTCGTCTGCAGACTCCTCTTCGGTTTCTTCATCTCGATCCCGACTTTTGTGTCTTCCCTTCTTCTTCCGCTTTTTCTTTTTTGCTGCATCCAAGATGGATTCGAAAATCATCAGTGAACTATGAATGTCACTCGTAATGGGGAAAAGTTAAGTATGATTAGTTTAATGCTATTTACGAGACATTAAACTGTGTCAAGACGGCTTTTTATCATTTAAAAAAGGAGATAGGGATCAAAGACATGTTTCTCTTTTCATATCTGTTCAAACGTATTTTCGGTATCATGTTGATAAATGTGCAATAAGAACCATCAGATCAACCATCAGAACAATTAGATGTCCTCAATTAGAAGCGCCTTAAATATCCGAAAATGAATTGCGAAAATGGAAGTCAAGAAAACGATTTTTAAAGATTACGATAAAAAGATACACCAACTCTTCGTAGTGTCTTGAACACATATCATGATGAGTGTTCTGATTTTTTGAAAACTTCTTCCCGAAGGAATCTTCGAGTTAAAAAAAAACAAACAAACAAAAAAACCCAAAACTTGTCACTGAGGATCACGTTATAGTTTCAGTGCTTTATGTTGAGTATACAGTATTTTAAAAGGCTATAAAAACCTCCACAGTGTTTCTGACCTTTGACCATCTCGCCGTGTTCGTCCAGCATGTAGTCGTCCTTGGAGGCGACGAAGTCTTCCAGCGAATCGGCGTCGTCGAGACCGAGCATCTTCCTGGCCAAGGCCTTGTCGCTCTTCATCTCCCGGTAGTCGTCCTCGTCGAAGAACTGGTAGCGGGTGATCACGTTACCGCTCTTGGTGCGAAGGAAGACCTTAACCCGACGCTTCACCTTGTCTGGACCAGGTGAGAGGGTAAAAAATAAATACGGATGGAGGCATTTAAGGCTACCTTATCGACGTGGAGTTACCTTTTTTGTATTCAACCTCTTGTTATTGACGTAAAAAAAGAAACTATATATCATGCTTGAATTGCTTTTGCAAATAATGATGGAAGACATCGAGGTCTTTTTTTTTTTGTATATTTGAAATTACATAAATGAGGGAAATGATGCAGGGGCAAGGATTCTGAATCCAAGCATTATTTCAAACTCAAGTATTCCTCACTTCTCTGCAAATAAGTTTGTATTGTAACGTCGCTTGGGCTCCTCTAGAGTACAATCACTTCCTGTGTTAGGCACCTTAATGTGATTGATCCGTCATCATGTACATAATCGGACATACATCTGGCCAGAAATTCCATGATTGAATTTGTAGACCCCGCATCAGCTATGTATGTAATAGTCCGTGTCACTTCACGTGATGGTTTACATCCTTTCATCTTTATCTATCTTTTTTTTTTAAAATTCAAACAGAATAAATAGTGATGATCTGATATCAGAGATTCTATGAAATATATATCTAAAAGTTTGTTGTTGTTGTTTTAACAAACTTTTTTTTTAAATTTCGTTGGAGTGTTGGGCTGCCTCCACCTGTTACCATTGGTTACGAAATAATATATTACGATTTAAGAAACTATGAACTAATGATATGTGTTCTGTTGTTTTTAGATGAGCAATGTTACCACACAGGCCATCGAGATACGACGTACATAAAAATGATTAAGGCGCAAAGCTCCCCCCTCCAAAAAAAAAAAAAAACTAAAAAAAACAAGAAAAAAAAACTTAGGGGCAGGCACTCTTTACTAGACACAAGACAGGGAAGGAAGCTGTGAGACAGGTCTAAAAATTAATTGATAGGCTTACTTTTCTCTTGCTCAATCTTCCGTTGCTCCTCAATCCTGATTTGCTCCTGCTTCAGGAATTCTACACGGGCGATGTCGTATTGTTCCTGGGGGGGGGGGGGAAGAGTTAATTTAGGTATTGTTTATTTTTATAAATCACATCTCATTGCCTACACATAATCATTGCAGAGAAAGGAGTCATTTTTCTCTTATAACTGCAGACCCTACTCCAGTCTGAATTTTAGTTCCTGATACCTCGGTTTATAACTCATCCTAATCCGCTTTCATCTCAAGACTATTATTCAGGTGAGATAATTCGAATGTTTACAACTGAAAAGCATTCAACTACCCATTTCTGAATAAAATCAGACTGAACGATAGATGATGTAAAGATATATTAATAATGTCAAACATTTTATAGGTAATTTGCATTACGATTGTCAATCTAAATATAAAACATGATTAGATAAGTAAATAAGATAAACAACAATAAGATAAGATAACTTGCAAAATATATTTGTATCTTACCTTGGCGATAGCATCCATGATTTGCTTGATGTAAGCATAGCTATGACGATAGCCACCTCCTATTCTTAGAAATTTATGCTGTTTTGAAAGAAATCATAGTATACACATTATTGTTGTCATGGAAAGGATCATCAAAAATTCATATCAATTGATTATAGCCACTAATGTTATGAGATATTACTATCAACTTTGTCACTATAACACTGTAACCGATTACTGTTATCATTGCAATAACCGTTTTTCAGCTCGTCCAAAATTTACCAAACACACCAAAGATTTCTCAAGGTATGAGGTTTCGGGACATGGTTCTCAATATCACTTGGGAAAACTATGAAGTCTTTCGTTTTGGGTGACCGTGATGACCACCATATTTGCTCACTGACTGCAACAACGACCGATCGTATGGTGCTGCTTTTCTAAATATTACGTACATTGCAATGAAATATTACTAGATGCCTTTCCGTTATAAAAACAAAAAAAAAAGAAATTTTTCTAGCTCACCTTCTCACAGTTGGAATGCTCGGTCCTCAACTGGCATTTGTAACACTCTTCTGGACCAAGGAGCTGTTGGTTAGACAAAACGGGGAGAACAGTTGACAGTTGGTATATACAGATAGCCTTGTTTATATTGAGTCCCTTGAAACAAGAAACTTTCTTTTGCTCTTCTGAGCAGATCCATATAACTCCAATTACATATTACTTGGCCTCATCACCAGTTTGATGCAAGTATAATAATGCCACAATCAAAACGGACCCCAATTTTGTGGAAATTTTCAGCTTTAGTATAGCTTTAGTCCAATACTATCGTAGTGGAAATAATTCAGTGGATTTTTTTTTATTTCTCGTATATGCTACATGATTAATTATTCGTGGCATAATGGCATTGAAGTCTATGTGTATATGCGTTCAAAAAGTGAGGCGAACTACGGTTTAAATGTACACGTATTTGGCCACATTCCCAAACACATAAACAAGCACACATATCAATTACATCATATACATTTTGCTCAGCAATAGAAAATTTCTCCGAGCAATTTGTTTGGTTTTTGCTCCGCGTAGAAAGGTAAAAAGACAAGACCGTTGAGAATTTCTACCCTCTGAATAATCAAGTTTGTTTTGTTTTGTTTTGTTTTGTTTTGTTTTGTTTTTAAGAGGGCGAGAGAGGGAGAGATAGGGAGAGAAAGAAGTGTTATAATATCTGTCACGGTTTTCAGGCATCGTGCCCAAACAAAAGGTCCTAATTTCTCATCCATGCCCCCAACATGGTGAACGCCATGATTGTTCCCATTTACGCAACCATGGCAACCGAGACTCTGCCCCCCTGTACTCCACCGGGGGAGAAGACTTTCACCCCCGCTGGAGGCGGATACCATAGCAACTGAATACAATCCACACCACCCCGTCGACGGTGACGGACCACCTAACACCGTGTTTACACTTGCAGTCATCAAGAACCGGAACTTTTGCTCGCGAAGAAAAATGTTCCTCACTGATAAAAACAACTGAAATAATATTGCCGCAGTACGTGTACCAAGAGATATAGCTTACACACTCACTGAGAGAAATGAATGAAGAATCTACACTATAAATCACTGATACATTGTCCGAAAAATTCTTGGGTGCACTATTGGTCGAAAGGGAATGTTTGTGAAGAGTTTCTCTTTAGTAGCAGGTGTATTTTCCATCTTCCGGAAGGGTTTCTTAAATCTGGAATATAAAAAAAATTACATCAATGCTGATTCCACTATGAACCATAGTCATGATTGAAATAATGATAATAGTATCGGAGCACTATACTACTACTACTACTACTACTACTACTACTGCTACTACTACTACTACTACTACTACTACTACTACTACCACTACTACTACTACTACTACTACTACTACTACCACCACCACTACTACTAAAACTACTACCAGTACTGTTGATGATGATGATGATGATGATGATAATAATAATAATAATAATAATAATAATAATAATAATAATAATAATAACAATAATAATGGTAATAATTTGATAATAATAATGATAATATTACTACTAATAATAATACTTACACTACTTTTACCACTACAACTAGACTACTCAGTACTTATAACAACGATGATAATATTAAATGGTATACGAATAATGACAATATTAGCTACAGGAAAAAGCAAGAATCTTTACGAATAAAGAAGGCGGAAGATGAGCAAAGGGGAGAGACAGTTTAAAAAGATAAGATTCACACATCACTTCATCGGGGACTTGGGAGCATAGGGATTTATTCCTTACCTTTCTAGGGTATTTCACCCTACCCCTTGGGGGACGAGTTTCTATTGGTGGGGGAGACACGAACGACATGTATCTGGTGTTTTGCTCGCCGCGTGAACTCTGGAAAGGTGAAAAAAATGGAAATTGGGGTCATTAAGGTGACGAAAAAAAGAAAATGTAAGTCTGAAGATGAATTGTGGGCAGATTTCTTGGAGTAGTACTTTAACTGAGCCTCACTATCAAACGTATTCGACACTGCATCTAACCATTGGAAATTGGCGTAATAAAATATCTAGATAACCGACATCACATGTACATACAATGGTATGGAGTGCGCGCCCGTGCGTGTGTGCTTTTGAGCGGAATGTCTTGCCTTGAAATAGAAAACCTTTAACTGAAAAGCGTTATACACACGCATATACATAAAATAAACATAATAATGATGATGATAATCGCAAAGATAATAACAACAATGATGATGATGTTAATAGCAACAATTATGATGATGATGATAATGTTCAAAATAATGATAATAATGACATAGGGCTACATAATGTGTGTTTATAAATGATATTGTTTTTTATTTTATATAATATTCCGTCATTCATTCATCCACAACATCCGTTTGTTTTACTAATCTTGTTTCTGATATTTTTTATCGTGAAAAACATGAATTGCACTGGACATAGCAACAAAGCGATGACCATGTGATAGCAATATAGACCAGTTATTCGTATTTATAAATAATGCAATATCATTCTCCTCAAGACCTGGTAAAGAGCTTCTGGGTTCATATTTCGTTCCTGGTGACTATCCTTTGCAAGCATTAGTTGGTGCTATGTAGGACAAACCTTGAACTATCTTCCTGGTTGTCAGGGATAGATATCTTGCACGATATTTTGATAAAACCTTATCAGTAAAAAAAAAAATCTTTAGCGATAATGACATTATTTTGAGCAAGGCCGCACGTCATCTCAGATGATGACTACCCCACTTTTCAACCAAAGCTGTGTCAGGATATTAACAAGATTAGGTGCCAAGAGGGACATTGTCGACGTTGTCAAATCACCTCGTTACATTTTTGCAGGTTGTTTGGTCTTTGCTTGTGTTGTTGTTGTTGGGTTTTTTTTTTTTTGGCGGGGAGTTTATTGTTGTCCCTTTTTATTTGAATTTTTTCCCCATGGTGTAGTTGTTTCAGCTGTCTTTGGTCCCTTTAACCCAACCATTGCCAGAGGCAAAATCAATCTCAATTCCACTCACACGTGATAGGTTGAAGCAACGTTTGCACTGGGAAGAATACTTGCAAGTTCTGTTCAAGTGCTACATCGACTAACTACTCATGGGTAAACGATAGGCCCTCGAGAGAGAGAGGGAAAGAGAACGTATCGCCTGTCCGAGAAAGGGAAAATTCGATAGTGAACCATGAATAATTGTGATCGATCGCTCCACTGAATGCGCCCTGGCCGAGTTATCAAAGGGCTTGGACGGTTTGTAATGGCGATGGGAGAATCGGATCGATTTGCAGTCCTTTGACTAGACACAATAACGCGGGATTAACTGTCACAGAAACCTAGATTGTCTGCGAGACTGATTATCGATGGGAGCCTTCGTCTCACAAGTTTCATGGCGAGTTCGGGACGACGTGATGCAAAATTTGAATAGATTTAGACAATTCATCTAGGACGTTTGTAATATCTTCACGCCAAGATTTCCAAGTTGCTTATTATGTAAGACTCTGCCAAGTAACAAGAGTCATCAAATCTGACAATATTATCCGGTAAGTAGTTAGGCTACATAACAGACAGTCTTCCTCTTGCTGCAGACAAGACAGAATGAGATTGACTAATCCTATACATCTCAAAGGTATGGTCATATAAAAATATTCGAGTATGAAATGTCACTCCACTTTATATTTTGATTTGGCGATCCAAAAGTGTGTGCTTTCCCTGACAGTCGGGAGTATCCAGTGTTTTGTTTTGTTTTGTTTTGTTTTGTTTTGTTTGTGTTTGTGTTTTTGCTTACGCGACATTTGTCTCATTTTCGTGAAGAATTTTATCGGCAAAGACGATTTTCTGTGACAGTTAATTTCTGATTCAGATTTGGGTAGGTTGACCCGTTATCAATAACAAGAAAGGTGCAAGTAGAGCCTAGTCAAAATGTTCACCTGTTATGCGGAAAAGAAACTAGTGTTACAGGTTTGTTTATGGCAATTCATTACAGCTGGTATTGCGAGAATATTAATGATGAATTGCTTGAAATTAGGTCAGACTGTGCATCATTCTTCCATTCTTGAATAATTACGCAGTGCCCGCTGCATGCTATAAGGATTAGAACCAACACTTGCTGTCGGGCGGAAGCTCGGTGGTCAAGTAGAGATGACGCCTGTCCGGAGATCAGGAGTACGTATTACGTCCATGATTTTTTCGATGTAGGGCAATTTGCAAATCAGTTGTGCATCATTCATTCATTCATAGGCATGTCTACGATAGATATCATGTGGAATTCACAGGTTTCGCGTGAAAGGTCTTATATTGTGTTGGGGAACATGAGCAACAGATCGAATCTAAGAAACAATCCACTTCCTGAATAGCAGGGTATGCATTGTTTTCTTCTTGATGACGATGATGACGAAAATGATGATAATAATGATAACAATAGCAAAAGTATGCGAATGATAACAACAATAACAATATTAATGATAGATGATAATAACACTAATAATGATAATTACAATTACAATGATAATAATTAAGATATTACAAACATTATGAGTATAGTGATAATAATGAATTAAAACTGCATTCGGAGAGCGCAGACCTCATTTCCACCTAAAAAATTCCAAAAAAGGAAAAATTCTTAGATAAAGACGGTTATCCGGATCACAACCAAAATTCAGTCATCTGTTCCTTGTGTCATTAGCGACTTTTTCAACCTTTTCTGAAAACATTATCCAAATCCGTTCGTAACTTCTTTTTTTTTTGGGATTATCTTACAAACAGACAGACAAACAGACCAACAAACGCTGATAAAAGCATAACCTCCTTGACGGAGGCGAGAATACTATTAATAAAGGATGATGTGATGTTAATCATCCTCTCAATATCGTTACTTGTATACATCTACTGAAGATAACACTGTTAGACCATATGATCGCATCTTTATTTTGTTGGGACCTAGATTTCTTCAAAGGATAATGTTTTCCACGAAATAAGTCACTTTTTATACTTTCTTAACTTCTCTGAGTCTCTTCTATTGTCAGGCAAATATGATGCATTGCATAATACGCATAGAATGTCCACGCAGTCATTAACCCTGAGCTGTATCTTGGCGGTTAGACTGGTCTCAAATTACACGATCCGTAAACACGTGAACAACATCAATCGTTCTCCCCAATGTCAAATTAGCTGCTGCGGAATCTACCAAAACAGGACTCTCTCAACGGCTTCTAAAGCAAACCCTTGCAACACGAGTATAATCTTGTGCTGCCAAACCCCCTTTCATCATTGTGCATTCTATACGAGCGCGGGTCCTTCACGCGCCGTTAGCTATGATTTCCAAGCGGTCAGTAAGGATCGATGAAATCTGTACGAGGTGTCAATGGGCTGGCCCAAGAGATACTCACGTGACACCTTCAATCTAAACATGACAGCACATTGCCTTTGTGTTCGGGACAGAGGCCCGTCGCAACGAACAAAGCTATGTTTGCGAAATTATCGATATATCTGCCTACTATACCCTGCTGTACAAATCCACTTGAAGTCGGACACGCTATTGCCTTCTCCAAATGGGATCATTGATTAGGCGATGAACATAACCATTTTTAACATGCGGTATTGCTGGTTTATGTATTCAAACAAATGGCAATCATAACATGAAACTCTACATGGCGTATTACAGTAACTTTAGTTGCGTGGCCATCATGAGCATGACATGGATTATAGATTCTCATTATACAGAAACCCTCCTCTGGGAATCGTAAATCTGCCTGATAGTGAATCATTATATTGACACAATCACGCAGACTTTAACCTGTTACTCCCGTTGATGAATGAATTTACGATTGCTTTAAAACATTACAATGTCAATCTCGGAAGAATCATGTGTTCAAATGTTGTTGCATTTCATTTCTGATTCAAGCTGTTATGGTGACTCTTATACTCCTGGAAAAGATGGTAAAAATTATACACGAGATATAGTCCCCCCCCCCCCCCTCAAAAAAAAAAAAAAAAAATTAAATCATTTCCCGGGGGAAAAAATAAGCACGGTATCAGTTCTATTTGTATGCAAATCCGATTTCTTTTGCCGTGCGATATCCAGATAACATTCCTATAAAATCATCCAAAACTGAGATCAAAGGAAGTGACAAATCACTCAATTCCGACGATTTCGTTCAGGTCTTCAATAACTATGTATTAATCGTTTAGGTAAGTGCATCTTAAAACTTGAAATGTCAACCGCTGTTTTGACAATGCTGTCAATATTCACCGGACTTGGGTTAGTGACCATACTTTATGCATTTCAAGTGGCAATAACCAATTCATCTTTCGCCATGGTCTTACCTAATGCAATTGATGAGTTATAGGTGTAAAGTTTAATTGAAAAGTAGGGTAGAAAATTGAAATTACATGCAGCGACCAGTGTGTCTCACTACGTCCTAAATTCTTCGACAGTTCGTTTGCCTCTCGTGTTCAGGAAAACCTCCCTCAATTAAAGATTTGTGGTATAACATGATCACCATCTTTGAATCGAATTACTTTATAATCAACAGCAAAAATAAAAATTATCAAAATATCAAAATACCCATTTCAAGCGACAAAAACCAAATTCTCTTTCGTCACGTTTAAGTATGCATTCGATGAGTATGCATTTGATACGCTCAGAACGTGATGTTTGATATCAAAATTTTTCAATAGAAAAAAGATTTAGCAGCAAATTAGTTTATTTATAGGAATAATTGAGCCTTTTTTTTTATTAAGTAAGCCCCACAGATCGACCTATATCCTCGTATGCTCGTTTTTCTTTATATGTGTCATCGCATTCATTGAAAGTCCATCTTGCGGCATTTCATTATGTATTACTCACTAACTCCTTCTTATAGTCCATTCATTATGAAAAGCTGGATGTTTTGATGACTTCTCATTTGAATGTTGTCTTCTGTTGGGGCTGTCATAATAATCAAGCTCTTTTTTTTTTTATAGCAGCCTCCTTTATTATTTCTTCTCCATCATAGATATATACATGATCACAGTAATATGCACTTTTACTACTTTGCTAATAGTATGTTATTTTATGGCGACAATGATTTCTACGGTCACTGATGTTTATTGGAATTGACTCTTCCTATAAACTACTTTGTATCTTTTAGTTTGTTTGGATCATGTCTTGTTTCTTATTTGTCACTGCACCTGGAGAAAATATGGTGGTGATTAATTAAACCAGACCCAATCAACCAGGTTCTTTTTTCATGATAATGTAGATTAAAAAAAATAGTGGAAATGGAAAATACAGTATCGCATCTATATTGGATCTACAGACGAATCTTCATCCCCCTCCCCTCCGGGTTTAGAGGCGAAACTTCTTGAAGCGCTCGTTGGATGTCTAGCGTTATCTTGGCAACTGCTTTTCACCGAGAATGGCTAATAACTTACACACCTGTTACATATTCTCTAATAGACCTCATGAGCCTAGTAAACTTCAAGTTAGGTTCACCATTCTCCTTTGTAAACTTTGCATACGTTGTTGTTTATTTGTCATAAATATTGGATCCTTTGCTTGCCTGCCATCCATTACGCTCTACACCCATTACGTTGACAAACTACATAGGGTTGCCATTTTGAAGTGATCACTCCTCCTAAGGAAAGAAAAACCAAAGAAAGCAACGCAACACGACATAGTGCCATTCATTGTAAAACGGTGAAAAATAACCAACCAACGAAACAATAAAAATCACTTTGCAAAAAAAAAAAAAAAAAGGAGGGTTATATATCATATAAAAAATTACCATGACGGATGGGTGTATGGCAGGGAGTCTCTCGATGTCCTGTACTGTCGTACGACACAATCCGATCATGTCAGCGATTGTCGTGCGACTCGGAATCCCCCTCGTTAGCAGCTCTACGAATAAAAGATAAAAAGTAATCAGTTTAGTCTTAATTTCAATAGATCAAGTGTAACCTGCCCTGAATTCGCTTTCTTGAGTTGGAGTTACAAACATATATCGATACGTAAATCATCCCTCGTCCATTTATTCAGATTTCTTCAGAAGGACCCACACATTACAGCACTGGTTTTCAGCGTGGGTCCCTCCTTTTTTTCTTTTTTTTTTGTCCCTGAATATTTCTTAAACTTATACCTGTCATTATTATGACAAGCATATTTGTTATTACAAAACGATATTTGCAGTTGATTTCACTGCATCGTCATGTTATCTGAATACCTTACTCGTTTGCCTTCTGTTGAAATACGAAATAAATTTTGAATTGAATTGAACTGAATTCAATTCAATTCAATTTCAATTTCAATTTCAATTTCAACTTATTTCTGCAACTTTTGTTCTTAAAAGAACACATAGTTTATCTAGGCTAAACAAACGAAAATACATTGTACAATAACACCGATTTTTGGCCAAAATAACATTTTCTAAGGAAGATCTTTAGTGTTCATACAAAATTAATAAACTTAATCATTTATAAGCACAATACAGTAAATTATTGCATTGTCACTTTCATGATGGTTTACTTTGCAGGGGCCGTGACAATAAACATACTTTGAATCTATAGGGAAAACGAAAGTATATCGCTGTTGTCTACCTGTATACCAGTTTATACACATTGCGCGTCGTAGCTTCTTCGGGGTGGCATCAAGGCTAAGATACACTCATTTTCTATGTTCATTGCACTGAAGTTTTTCGTATTTCTCAGAATAGAATTGAGTCTATACATGGTACAATGCGGCTTATAAGCAAAGTGAATATAATGTTAATGTTGAGTTTAAGGTAAAATAATGCCCATGTAGGCCTCTATGTGTGGTGTGCTGCTGATAATTGGATTCATATCGAGTTTGTGGTGTGGAATCAGAACCGTTAACGTTTTGTCCTGAAGATGTATTTGTAAATATAATTATCTGAAGATAAAAAAGAAAAGAAAAAGAGATCAAGAAACATAAATAGAAAGGCAGAATAGAGGATAAAGACAATCATATAGTGAATGAAGTGCATGGGAAGAAAGGCTGAAAGGCTGATCACATTTTGAAGTCCTTCACTGTAAGTCTTTTTCTGCCAGATTCTGCAATTCTTAGACACTTTGCACAGGACAACCAAGGCTTTCGTAAGCATCGAAGGTATATTGCAGGCGTGCTTGTATTGTGATAGGCAGGCAACTTGAGATGGTACAGATGTTGTGTGGTGCAGCCGGAATGTTGTGAGACCGAATGAAAAACGTCAAACTTTTCTTCGAGATGAGAAATGTGTTTCAAAATCTTACCGACTATTTCCGGCAGCTCCGGAGCCGCAAATATATCCTGGCCTATGATGGACATGCTTTCCCCTTGGTCCCCGCAAAATAGTGATGGCTGGTAGCGACTGATTGCCACGGATCCACCCCCGGACCCCGGGCGGGGGAGGAGGGGAGGCAAGCCGGGATTATCGCCCATGGTTACCGTCTATAAGGGATGGGGCATGACCACGCAGACGACGTGATCATAGTGGCATCCGCGCCAAAACAAACGACAGACGCTGAGCATGATACTCGATATTACATCCACAAACCCTATACCTGAGAAATTATGTGATGGGGAGGGGAGGAGGAGGGGGATCGACACTTCCTTCTATTTGTCAGTCCTGGCCTCCTAGAGTTTGTTGCAATAACGTTCCGAACGAATTCGATCAGGAATTCTACAGTTCAGTCGATTCGATCCATGTTCTCCCATGTGCACTCGTGCCGATCTCAAATAGACTGAATCACAGAATGTTGTTTGTGTCTACAAATCCAAGTGCCAACGTTGCAAAGCGCTACATCTGCCACTTGCTTGTTGAGAAAACGTCTATGAAGTGAACTTCGCGACAATACAGAGAAATTCGCGTAGGTAATCATATCAAACTGACATGTTTCCTTCAGATACAACTTCGCGATGGTGACGCGATATTTCCGCCCTGTCTGCCTAACAAACAATACCACTCATGGTACCCCGTAAACTCGGATATTATTCCGTGACTTCTGTATATGCGCACTGGTCCCCGTCTGGTGCGATTCCATATAATGGTATAAGGGGGTTAATGGAGTAGTAAATGGAGCAGGGCGAGCGAACAGAGTGAATGGAAGTCGATTGCAGACTCCATGGGAGGGATAACAGCATCACCTTTTGATCCCAAGACGTTAGTCGATAACATGGTGCTTGCATGGGGCGTGGGGACTGTGAATTGTCGGGAGGGGATGGGAGCAGGCAGGGGAAAAACAAGCCCTGTCCGGATCAAGCTGATTGGTTGCAAGACACTGATCGTCGACAGATACGAAGTATGATTTATCGTCGATCATTGCGAAAAGTGATATTATCAAAGTATTATTCTACAACGATAAAATACTACCTTCATCACCTATACTGGTTGTACTGTACAGACCTGGGTATACACAGTTGTCATGGCGACCAAGAGTCACATGATTTTGTTTTCTGGCACATGGCCGATCACTCAATATTGAGTTCCATTGTATCTCTGCTTCATGGTGTGATTTTCTGGCTGTTTTGTTGTTGTTGTCTCTTTTTTTTCTCTCTCCCTGAATTTCTCTCCCTCTTTTATGTCATTAACCAAACAATTTTAGGCAATTCACAGGGCAAATTTAACGCCTGGCATTGATGATGATGAATAAACTTGAATACACGCCACGCACAGTTATTACCATTCAAGGTTAATATGGTTGTAACATATTGATGTACATTAACCCACATATACACCACTTGTTGACCTGATATTAGAACGACTAAACTTTAGTCACTTTTGGAGGTTCTTGTTTTTACTTTACCTGTATCTGCTACAAGTTTGAAAGAAATGAAAAGGCTATCATCTGTTTAAAACAATGAAAACATAATTGCAAGAATACAGCTGTATTATTATCATTGCGCAGAAAGACCCAAATGCAAGATAGTCGCCAATGTTTTAAGCATATATACAAAATGAACACACAGGTTGTACTGTGCGTTTCCGTTGATGTGTTCTCGTTGTTTGTGCTATTTTGTCTATTGTTGCTATAAAAGGGGTACCGAGCAATAAGGGGGAGGTCAAAGTTCAGACCCCCACGTACACAATGCCAATCCTGCATAAAATGTTTCAGTATCCGTTGCAATGATCGAGGTCTAGTCCTCTGTGAAAGAAAACAACACGATGTCATGCACAATACCCCCCCCCCCCCCGATATGTTGACTGTTGTTGTGAGATGTAAACTATGACCAGATAATATTGTTCTGAAATATTATGTGAGATATTGAAGTTGAACAAGCTTGTCGTTTTGTATGTATCCTCTGCTCAATCCAGAAGAGAGAATGCAAATTTTTGCCATATAAGAAATTACGTATATTTTCCAGCATGTTTGTTTCCCTTTATGTTGTTTTCTGATCGGTTCAAGCCCCGCATCAAGCTCCGCTTCTGAGGTCGGTCTCTGGTATTTTCATTCTCCCGTTTTCATATCTATTATTAGTTTGTATAACCTGATACTTAACTTTATCGTATACAAAATTGAATGGTAAGGATCACTATCACAGTGATCTTTAGTGTTAATTGCTACACTGTTTTGTTTTTGTTTTATTTTCATACTTTATCGAGAAGAAAAACAAACAAACAAACAAACAAAGAAATCATATCACATCTTTGCAACATAAACGTATAAGAAATTACGTATAATTTTTTATAGCAAATTCAATTAATGTTTGTTTTTCCTTTATGTTCTTTTCCGATCGGATCAAGCCCCGCATCAAGCTCCGCTTATGATGCCGGTCTCTGCATGGTACTTTTTATTCTCCCGTTTTCATATCTATTATAAGTTTGTATAGCCTGATACTTAGTTTTATCGTATACAAAATTGAATGGTAAGGATCACTATCACAATGATCTTTATGATAATGATAATGATAATGAATAACATTTATACAGCGCTTAATACTGATGTTTCTAAGCGCATCAAATCGGGGAAAATAATTATAATATATAACGTAAAAACAAAATACAGCATTATGTACTTATTATGATAATTAGTGTTAATTGCTACACTGTTTTATTTATATTGTTTTCTTTTCATACTTTATAGAGAAGAAAAACAAACAAACAAACAAACAAACAAACGCCAATGAAATCATATCACACCTTTGCCACATAAACGTATAAGAAATTACGTATAATTTTTATAGCAAATTCAATTAGTCGTTGTTTTTCCTTTATGTTGTTTTCCGATGGGATCAAGCCCCGCATCAAGCTCCGCTTATGATGTCGGTCTCTGCATGGTACTTTTTATTCTCCCGTTTTCATATCTATGATCAGTTTAACCTGATACTTGGCTTTATCGTATACAAAATTGAATGGTATAAGGATCACTATCACAATGATCTTTAGTTTTAATTGCTACACTGTTTTGTTTTTATTGTTTTATTTTCATACTTTATCGAGAAGAACAACAAATAAACAAGCAAACACAAATGAAACCATGCCAAATCAAATTAAATGTTAATGAAGGAATGGAGAAAATTTGCATCAGTTTGATTTCACAACAAAGGTCAAACACAAACCTGTCATTGAGAGAGTAGGTCCCTATATAGACCTATCACTTTAAAGTACCTGCGTTATTTCTTCTTTAACATTAATTTTTAAACAATATCAATCTCGCTTTTCACTCCCATGAGTGTGGGGACCCTGCAGTTTTACAAGCTATGATAGCTTTTATGTAGGTCCAATCGTTCTGTTACTCCTTCGGGATACGTTCGTAACAAAGTATGACCATTAGCATTTTGTGATGTTCCAATCTATGTACGTACCTTATTCGATGTAATGTGCAATCTTAACACGTGGTTGTGCACCTCTGTAGGATATATTCTTATTAATTTTGTTGTGGGGTTGTACCAATGTCAAGGCGATTGTAATGCCATCGAGAACTTAATGTGGACGTATGGAATAAATTGAACTGAACTGAACTGAAATGAACTAAATTAGATTAAACTACAGTGTAATACAATTCAAACAATAGTGGCATGCTTTTTCTTTTCCATGGTTTCGAAAACTTAATTGTTTCATCAGATGAAAATGACTTGAGTTTATGAGTATTTTTTCGCTGGGGGTTGGCCAAATCTAGAATCCAAGGAAATCTTCCAACTGATTAATGGGGAAAAATCTTATTCTATTGCAACTTGTTACCTCCCCCCCCCCCCGCACATATTTTTTTTTTCTCAGTAACACAAAGGAATACATATATAGCGTCTTTCCATAGTTGCCCCGTCTTTTTATTAAAAATGTATGGTTTGCCTTTTTTTTTTAATCTTTGCTTGTCAGCAGCCGATGTTGTTAGAGGAGTGGCATCAAAAACTGTGAAGCTTGTCAGCCGATTTTGGTAAGGTAGTATCCACAGAGTTTTTTTAACTATTTTGTTTCTATTTATTAATTTTGTTTTGCTTTTTTTTTTTTGGGGGGGGGGGGTTGTTTTTTGCTAAACCCGGAAGTGCCAGGAGGAAAATGCAGACCTTTTTTTTTTTTTTTTTCGTCTTTTGTTTTTGTGTTTGCTTGTCAGCCGATTAAGACCGGAAGAAAAATGCCCTTTGTCGTACTTGTCTGAGCTGGATAACACACTTATCTGTCATCCAAAATGTCTCCATCACTGGCGTCCCTGTTCCCATAAACTGGGCCCCTTCACTTTTAAAAACGTAGCGCCGGCCCTGCTACGAATCCCCATAGGCCTAATCCCTACACGAAAAATCAAACGTAAAAATTAATACAATGCAAAAGCTCAAGTTGACTTGAATGGATTGAATATCAAACAAACGGTATGCGCTTTGTGTTTTCATCATCAGAATCACGAATCATCGGAAATAAGAAATTTGTAGAATCCTGAAGTTTCGTACTAATTACGTTTTTATGTAAATTTGATATAATTCCTAACCACAAAAAAGCAACCAAACAACCAAACAGACATATGGTTAGGAGTGATATCACGTCTGTATCATGTAGGCCCCTATACGATACTGATGAGGATTATGCTTGTTTGACTAGATGCGTTATTATTGTGTCTCCTGATCATACGCTCGCTTTACAAGTCCGTTTATTGCTTGAGCATAAAACCGTCCCTATATTTTAGCAACTGTAGAAAAAAAAAATCTAGAAAAAACAAGTGAGTTTGATCTCCTTACACCCCTTGTCAAAGTCCAGCCTCCCCCCTCCTATATGTTTGACTAGATGCGTTATTATTGTGTCTCCTGATCATACTCTCGCTTTACAAGTCCGTTTATTGCTTGAGCATAAACCGTCCCTATATTTTAGCAACTATAGAAAAAAAAATCTAGAAAAAAACAAATGAGTTTGATCTCCTTACTCTACACCCCTTGTCAAAGTCCAGCCTTCCCCCTCCTCGAAAAACGTTCCGCGGCACTTTCCATTTTAGCAAGTTTTATAGTTTGCAGGCCCGTAGCCAGGGGGGTGCGTCGGGTGCGTACGCACCCCCCCCCCCCCCCAAATTCTGAAAGGTCCACTTTTTCATAATAACGGTTTTTAGCAATTCTCAAGATAACAATCCAAATAAATATAAAGACACATTATATGCTACGTAAATGTGGAAGAGTACGTTTAACAATGTTAAAAATAATTGTACGAAACCCTTTTGTTGTATGAACCATCGGATCGTCCCCATGCACACAAACACAAATGTTATGTATCAATTTGTGCGAGCTATTATCATATTGGCACTGGATGCCATGGCCCTTGGCGCGTGTGACCGGTGTTTTTTTTTTTCCACTGGCCGCCCGAGTACGTGCGATTCGTGGATGACATTGAGGTTGACACTTGCATTTTTTCACAGGAACAGAGGTAAGTGGATGAAAATCTAATAGCCTCAAGTTTACATATATGATAAAAATTAAAGAAATTTCCTCGAAATTACTATAATCGAAAACCTGAGACATTTTATATCTACGTCTCACAAAGATATAGTACATGTATATATAAGTACATGTTGGCATGATAATGCCTGGGGATAGATTATTATGTCAACTATTTTTCATTATGAATGCATGCTCCAATCAAATCGTGAAATGGTGGTCATGAATTAGCATTTCTTACGAACGATCAGGAGAGACAAAACAAAATGAAAGGCCTGTCTTACTCCAGTTCTCTATTAGTTATACATTTTCTCATGTTGTGACAGTTCGATTGGTTCTCATTTTGAAGTGAGCCAAAACCTAAGAACATTCTCACTTATAATTTCCAAAGAGTATTATGCAGGCACGCAAACTCAATTTAGTTGTATTTCATTTAAATGTAATGGGTAAGAGGGAATGAGAGAGAATGCTGAGCTATGAAGTAAAATGGTAAAGTAAAAAGTTTGTCAGATAGTATTACAAAAGCCTGAATATTGCAAGAGCTCCGGAGTAAAAACAGTCAGGGAAAAACCCTATGTATGATAACATTGTGAGAGCGTTAGACTGCATTGTGACGCGTCGTTATTTAATTTACATTCTTTATTCATATTTTTCATAAAAAACACAGGTAATGAGCCGGATTGGGTTAAAATTCTCACTTACAGCTTTGTAGAAGTCTGAGTCAACAGTATCACACAGTACTTCAAGACGTATTAGTACAAACGATTTCTTGAGCCTGCACCGTTTCAGGCTCTGTTCTGGATAAACGGCGGTAGAAACTCATTCTTTTTTGTTGTTTATTTTATCATTATTTACTAATCTCTTTTCTAACTTACAGGTAGCGGATTTCTTTGCAGGCCAAATTCGGAAATGTACTGTTGATTATTACTTATACATTTTCTCATGTTGTGACAGTTCTATTGGTTCTCATTTCAAAGTGAGCCAAAACCTAAGAACATTTTCACTTATAATTTCCAAAGAGTATTATGCAGGCACGCAAACTGATTTCAGTTGTATTTCATTTAAATGCAATGGGTAAGAGGGTATGAGAGAGAATGGAAAGTGCTGAGCTACGAAGTAAAATGGTAAAGTAAAAAGTATGTCAGATAGTATTACAAAAGAAACTCATTCTTTTTTGTTTGTTTATTTTAGCATTATTTACTTATCTCTCTTCTAACTTAAAGGTAGTGGATCTCTTTGCAGCCCAAATTCGAAAATGCCTAGAGACAGCTAGTAACCGAATATGCTACTATAATTTAATAAATAAGAAATAACCATTCCAGTATGTATCTTAGTGTGTGCAGTAAGACAGATCAAATCAAATAGGAAAACATCTGAGCACTAAGCCTGAGGTCTGAATTTGCACTCAACTTCTTCCAATGGCTAACGGATGTTTAATTTTTGAATTTCACTGACCTCCAAATTTTACAAAGAAAACCTTCTTAGCATGATGGTTAATATGACATTTGACTGATATTGGAGATGTTTGCGAATCGGATCTACTACCTTTAATATTATTAAATCTAAAATGATTATTTGAAAGTTCGGAAATGCTGGAAATATCCTACCACAAGGAGGCAAAATTTATTTTCGTTTTTGACAAACTCGCATACCAACGGCTGATATACTGTATAGTAAAGTGAATGTTTCATCTTCCAAACAGCATCCAATGGGATGGAAAACTCCAACTGAAAGGTGGACACCGTGACCATACTCGCTAAAGAAAACGCGTAATAGGGGTCGATTTTTCTCACGGATTAGATGGAAAGTGTGATGTACGAGCGTATATAATCAAAGGGTATCAAAACGGCCGAAATTTGGGAAAATGGTATATTGTTCAATCATGATGAAGTACTTCTTTAGGGTGCAGGAAACATTTAAGGAATACTTGTTTTTAAGGCCCGAAAAAATCATAATATGATCATTACTCGTTTAGGGGCCATTTTGAAAGTCCATGTATGAGCATGGTGTCCACCTTTTAATTGTCGCTACCCCTCCCGGGACAGTATCAAAGGACCGTTTTGTTAATTAACGCAATCCCCCCTTCCTTTAAAAATCCTGGCTTCAGGCCTGCTAACGCGGGTATACAATAGAAAAAATAAAAGTTAAAACAACACCAGGAAAATCACTATTCTCAATTTTGCGGCGCGCTACGCGCGCAGAGTCTCGAACACAATTAAACTTTGCAACTTCCTGGCAAAATGAGTTTTTACTATTTCCTAGATCGTGAAATACCGTAACGCGATTGCATGCAACAGACAAAAATACAAATTTCCTCGAGACTTTAAAACGTCATTAAAACAGTCAAAATTCACAATTTGCGGCGCGCTTCGCGCGCAAATTCTTATACAACTTTTGTAGTTCGGTCGTCCAAAGAATATATATATGTATATATATATATATATATATATATATATATATATATATATATATATATATATATAATTGTGTGTGTGTGTGTGTGTGTGTGTGTGTTTGTGTGTGTGTGTGTCATCATTGGTATTGGTACCGAAGGTCCGTTTTTTTTAGTGACCGCACCCCCCCTTGAAAAATCCTGGCTACGGGCCTGGTTTGGCGCTGTTTACACTCCGTGGTTACAAACGAAAGAGATGGGAGGATGGTCTCAGTACAGGGAGTGGCGCGAAAAGTTGTATTGTGCGATGTTTTTGCACCTTTTGGGCTAGTTTCGCTATATGCTCAAGACGTCCTTGGGACGGTTGGGCGCGTTAATTACGAAGAGTGGCGTCAATCGAGGATTAGTTAACGCCAACAGGACGTGGTATTACAGCACGTGCAAGAGTTTCAGCAGGGGCAGGAACGTTAGATTCAGGAAAATGTCGGGAAGAGAAGGTAAGGAGAATTGTTTTAGATATTGGTGAACTCATCAGACACTAGGAATTATGTACTAATCAATTTCTGTTTTGTCGTAACTGCCCATACCATGAATCAATCGTAGCGGCAGCGCACTTTTGTCTTTGCTTTGTCTGTACCAAACCTACGGCCACACGCAAAAATGCGTAGTTGGGACTACACAAGCACCAGTGGTAAATATACGGCATACAGTGTAGAGGTCTACATTTGTAGAGTCTATTTGCATGTTCTTTTGGCTTTGCATTGCATTGCCTCCCATGTCCATGATGTCAATCCCTCGGCATTTTGTTAGTCATATCACATCAAATTTCCTAACCTTGTTAGACTGGCTTTGGAGACATTCACGCAGTGCAGTGCCAAGCAATGCAATGGTCATGTGTCCGTGGCATAGGTCCTAACTTAAGCAAGGCTAGTCTATTTGTATGTTAATAGGCTAGAAATGGACAATTGATGGGAAATGTTTCTCTGCTCTGTGCCTAGATCTATTAAAAAAAATAATAATAATAATAAATAAATGAAATAAAATTGTGTAATCATTATTGTACTATTGTAGTCAAAAGCCTCATTGGGATTGTCTAATGATGATGATAGCATCGTTGTTAACATTATTAATTATCATTAACACCTGAGTGTTAGACGGGTCTAACCGCACTACCGGCGACAGCGACCCCAAATAACATTAACAAGTTCGTGTTACTTACTTAGTGCCCTGGCTGGGCTGGGCTGGGGTGATTATCAATATCATCAACAAAGTTATATCAAAATAGTGACTCATGTAAAAAAAACAAAAACAAAAAACAAAAACAAAAACAAAAGCAAAAAAACACATGTAGTGATGTAATTTAGGTAGTCTGGGATGATGTACATCAACATTATGATGATTGACATTCATTGTTGGCTGTTCACTTGTTGAAGTTGTAGCCATGTAGGACCTGTCTGTAGCTTGTGAAGCAAGCCTCCAAGGCCATAATTCAACCATATTAAAGGTCCAAGGTTCCACGCCGGCTACATTGTACATATTCTTCTCATTAACCTATGGCTATGCTTTGTGTGCGGTTGAATTTTAGCATGGTGAAATTTTTTTGAACCTTGGTAATTTTTTTTTTTTTTTTTTTTTTGTCTTTACTAATGACCAACAAAGTACAAGTCAGTATGACAAATGATATTCAGCACCTTAGTGAATATCATTTGTTACACTGGCTTGTACTTTCATGTTGCCGCTCAAAACTCCTCCCTCTTCATAAGCGATTGTGATATACACTGTCTACACAGTCTGAAACTAAAGTTAACCCTCTAATATTAGTTAGGGAATCATAACCAAATGATAACAAATCTTCCAAGTACTAGCAGCCTTGAGCTAGAAATCAGTGTACAAATGATTTACGGCAAGTTGAATGAAGTCCTTTAAGAAATGCAATTCCTAGAGCGCACAAAACCACACGCAGACGGACTGACAGGCAGAAACAGACAAACAGACATACAAATACACACACATTTCTGAACCAACATCTTTCAATTTGCCACATTCATTGTACATTGATATACGTATAGTGACCTCCTGTGTTGAGTCCCGGCTATATTTACTTGGAAGACACATCGTATAATATAAGATGACTAACTTCTGTTTCAGATTGTGCAGGCAGCATACACCCTGATCTCTCACAAACAGCGAGTTGTTTCGAGTGAAAGGCATGAAAGTTGACATTGATGTTGACATTTTCCAACAACTGATTTTACTCAAATTCACTTGAGTGATTGGAAATAAGCTATGAAATGTCCTGTGATTCTGGTGCAATTTGGTTCATGCAGTAGAATTTGAGATATCTACATTGTGCATCCACGGATACAAATGTACATTAGTGCTACACTTTACTGTACGAGCTGAAATTTACGCGTACAGATATTTTCGCGAATTGCTACTTGGAGGACATTTTCGCGTGATGTTAATTTCGCGGTTGCGAGGGTCTAACTGAACTTAGTTATTTGCGCATTGTTATTTTGGCGGTTCAAAGGCGATTCGCGAAATTCGCGAAAATAAAACCACTGTGAAAATTTCAGCTCATACAGTAATTAATTCTGCTTTTCCAAAGTTCTCTTTGTATCTCACTGCACTGCAACAGACAAACTTTGCTAGTAACTCCTCTAAAGAAATGAAGTCAAACTGTAAGTAGCAGGCAGCAGCTACAAAAGCAAAGTAGTCAATGCCACAAAGCAATTGACAATGATTTTCGTGTGTTGTTTTTGCTTTCTAGAATTCTCGACAATAATGATGCAAGCTTTCTTCAAAGTTTGCTCAAATGAGTATTTTCTCTTCTACCATGTGGCTACGTGACCCCAGTAAGGGCACAAGGATCAGATCCTAGTGAGATGTTCGTCCATGAAATTATAACTTGGAATGTTTGATCCTTGTCTTGTATTCAATTTTAGCTTTACCTGGTTACATTTCTGTGTTGTTGTTTTTTCATATAAAAGGAGGAAAGAAGAAGCCTCTGAAGCAGCCGAAGAAGCAGAAAGGAGATGAAGATGAGGTAATAATTCTCATTTTCTTTCCCCTCCAACTATGAAAAAAAAAATGAGTAAGATGAAGTATTTGCTATATACTCATGATCAACTTTGAATTGATAAAACTTGTCCACTCACAGTGTGTGTATAGGTATAAATGTGCATCACATTTTAATATCTGATTCTATTCTCTTTAACTCTTTTTTATGCCTCCGCCAACGAAGTGGCCGGAGGCATTATGTTTTCGGGTCGTCCGTCCATCCGTCCGTCCGTACATCCGTACGTCCGTCCGTCCGTACGTCCGTACGTCCGTCCGTACGTCCATCCGTACGTACGTCCGTCCGTCCCGTTTTGTTTTTGTCGATATCTCAAGAACCGTGTGGTGGTTTTGCATCAAACTTGGTATGAGGGTATATCCTTGGGGGATGATACTTTGTGTGGATTTTAGGGTCACAGGGTCAAAGGTCACAGGTTATTTTGTGAAAAAAAAAAAGAAATTTCATGTTTTTCTCCATATCTCGCAAATGGTTCAAGGTATCTTCATGGAACTTAGTATATATGCTTGTACCGATGGGCAGTGATTATCTAGGGAAGTTGGGGGTCATGGGTCAAAGGTCAGGGGTCAAAGGTCAAGGTCAACTCCTCAAAATATAACTACTTTCCTTATATTTATGCAATGTCTGAAGGATTTTTTAAAAACTTGATGTATGCATGTATAACCCAATATATATTCTGTGGGAAGTTTCTTGCCAAAAGGTCAAAGGTCAAGTGAAAGTGCTAAATTGCACTTTTTCCTCCATATCTCAAAAATAACTCAAGGTATTGTCATGAAACTTACATATTTATGCATGTTCTACCTAACAGTGATTATCTTTGGAACTGTGGGGTCAAAGGTCAAAGGCCAGGTTTCGATAATACTATTTTACCATTTGATACTGAAATTATACTTTTTCTCAATACCTTGAAAATTACTCAATGCATAAACTTGTAAAAGGGTCAAAAGTCAAGTGAAAATCATCAGTTCCCCCAAATACCTGCACTCTGACGTTTTAATCATTCATCCAATTGAACCTAGTTCTAGGAAAGTGAACATTCAGCACATTTGTGGCAAACCTGTCAATTTAATATTTTGCCGATTGTGTGAAACTGTCATCACACATTGTCAAGACATTGTACTATAGACCTATTAGGAGAACCATGTATTATGGCGGAGGCATACACCAGTCGCCGTAGCGACATTTCTAGTTTCTCTCTGTCACTTTTTTTTTGAATACTTAATGAAATATGGTATGTTGTAACTAGTAGAAAACTCAGTAAAGATTGAATCTATGTAAAAGTGCTTTCACTACACTATTCATGTTTTCATGTGTTGTTGTGGCTTGTCAGAACTCAGCTAAATGATCTACCAGGTTCATTGAAGTGCTTCACATGCAAATATGTTTGCATAAATTCAAACTTACATTATGTCTCTTCCTGTTTGTTTTGTTTCAGCAGATGATATGATAAAGAGATAAATTTCTTCTGAAAGTATACTGTATACGGCATATATTTAGCGAGTCTAATTTTTCGCGAATTGGGACTTCCCGATATTCTCTCCCCCCCCCCCCCAACTGTGAAGAGCAGCATCCTTAAAGGACAAGTTCACCTTCATATACATGTGGATTGAGTGAATTCAACAATTTCAGTAGAACACATCAGTGAAAGTTTGAGGAGAATCTGACAATCCATTCAAAAGTTATGAATTGTTAAAGTTTCTGCACAATCACTGCTGGATGAGAAGACTACTACAATGTACAGTGTATGATGTCACATGCGTACAACGATATAAGGAAAATAAAAAGAGAATTTCACAAAATTTTACTTTTTGAATAAAGTGCACATTTCTTCAACTTGTTACTGACTAATGTCAAGGGTAATATTATTCCCCTTGCCTTCTGAAAGAGAGAATTCAAGTGGTCTTTCGTTATGTGAGAAAAGTGAAAATACGTTGAATTTTCTTTATACTTTCTTTATATCATTGTACACATGTGACATCACAAGCTATAGTAGTCTTCTCATCCAGCCGTGACTGAGCAAAAACTTCAAAATTCATAACTTTTGAATGGATTGTCCGATTTTCCTCAAACTCTCACTGATGTGTTGTACTATATTGCTCCATTCACTCAACCCACATGTCTATGAAGGTGAACTTGTCCTTTAACAAGTGAAGTGATGGCTGGTTCTTGTTATTGTCCATTGATTCTGTCATTTCCTTTCAGTGATTCCTTCAAACATCGTATATCTACAACTCTACAACTCGCACATACCTCATAGGTCATTATGAGCAATTCAATATTCAAATGTAACTTGACTTTCCATACCTCACATCACTGATGTCTATTAAATTCTATGTCCTAATGCATTTATCTGCTTTTGATATTTAGCTCATAGGGGAAGGGATTTAGCATTGCTGTTTCATCATCCATGAATTGCCTTGCTTAGGGACTTTGTTTTGTTAAGTACGACGTGACAACTTTCCTCATGGACTTTATGCTCTCTTTATCTTTTTTTTTTTTGGGTAATTCATTTATGCAGGACGATATTGCACACAAACAGAAAATGAGAGAGGAACAGAAGAAACTGAAGGAAGCCCAGGCAAAGGCACAAAAGAAAGGACCCATGGGTGAGATTTATTGACCTATTGGATGCAAGCCTTGCAAGATAACTTGAAATAAGGAGGGAGGTGGTTTTTGCACTGCTATACCGCATACTGTACGAGCTGAAATTTTCGCGGTGGTTTTATTTTCGCGAATTTCGCGAATCGCCTTTGAACCGCGAAAATAACAACACGCGAAAATAACAACGCGCTAATAGCTAAGTTCAGTTAGACCCTCGCAACCGCGAAATTAACAACACGCGAAAATGTCCTCCAAGTAGCAATCCGCGAAAATATCTGTACGCGAAAATTTCAGCTCGTACAGTATGCTGTAATCAGAGATATGTGACCAAAGTGTTTCGATAGGAGTCACTAGCCATGGACAACTGTATAACTGAAAGATTTGTGTCTATATTGTATGCTTTCTTCCTACATTATCTATGTGGAATTTGCTGTCGTTAAATTTTCATGAAATACTGAAACCAATTAAGAATTACTGTCGGTATCCTACTGTATATTGCACTTGGCCGCTTGCACAAAATGTTTTAGTCACATTAAAGATTGCATGCAACCTGCTGGGAAACATAATCTGTCATCTTACAAGTATTTCCGTGTCTCTGCGGTGCTGCTGTAGGAAAGGTACTGGATACAAGTGTTATATTTTGGTATATAATTTTGCTAGTGTAACATTAATGAATTGGGCTTCATAAGACAATTCTGCTAGTGCTTGAATTCGCAGGGATGAGAAAGGCAGTGACAGATGACATATAAGAATTATCTCTTTTCTGGAGAAAAGTTTGTGATTTCCCTCCTGGAAGAAAATATGCACAGTGTTTGTGTCAAGGAAGTTGTTAATTTTGAGGAATGTGAGCCCACTTGCAAAATTCATGAAATATTAATGCAAAAATAATACTGATACTTGAAATATACGATATATAATGCATTTATATTAGTCTTTTATGCTGTATTACTTTGTCTGTCCACTCATACTGTTTTATTCTTCCTTGTGAAGCACATTGTATGTCTGCTCCTCACCTGCTTGTGATTGTTAGCCCAGTTCTCGTTCAATTTCTCTCAATGACAGGTGGAAGTGGAATCAAAAAGTCAGGAAAGAAGTAGCGTCATCGTCGCCACACATCATAGGAGAACAACCAACCCAAGATTATGACGATTGCTGTTCGGAACATGACATGGACATATTTACAGACTTTGCCATTAGCTGTGTACAAAGATTTGGCCCGCGTGGACTGAGAGTGTTGCAAGACAGCATCAATGTGGAAAAGCCCTGCAGACAAGACTGAAGTTCTACAGTTCAGAAATATACTTAAGCTCTTATGGTACAATTTGGGTTGAGATGGGGCTTCAGTTTCTCCAATGTTTTTTAATGCTAATTTTTTGAGATAATGAGAAACCTCTTATGAAATATTAAAGAGCATATAGCTTTAATAGGAATTCAAAGTTTATTTGATGAAGATTGGTTTTGAAATGGATGAGATATCCAAAACAAAGCAATCCTATTAAAAGGTAGGACCCACCTTTTACTAGGATTGCTCTGTTTTACTTTGTTATTGGATATCTCAGCCTTTCAAAACTGATTTTCGTCAAATAAACTTTGAATTCCTCTAGAATTGTATGTTCTTAAATATTTCATGAAGTGGTTTCTAAGTACATGTATCTCGCAAAAAATTAAAAGCTGAATCCTCACCTCAAGCAATACTATACCATCCCTTTAACCTCTGATGTAGTTATGATATCAAACCCTGAATCTCTGTCAACATTTGTTTTGGGTTGTTTGTTTGTTTGGTTGGTTGTTGTTATGCCTCCGCAACGAAGTGGCCGGAGGCATTATGTTTTCGGGTCGTCCGTCCGTCCGTCCGTCCGTCCGTCCGTCCGTCCATCCGTACGTCCGTCCGTCCCGTTTTGTTTTTGTCGATATCTCAAGAACCGTGTGGTGGTTTTACATTAAACTTGGTATGAGGGTATATCCTTGGGGGATAATACTCTGTGTGGATTATAGGGTCACAGGGTCAAAGGTCAAAGGTCACAGGTTATTTTTGTGAAAAAAAAATGGAAATTTCATGTTTTTCTCCATATCTCGCAAATGGTTCAAGGTATCTTCATGGAACTTAGTATATATGCTTGTACCGATGGGCAGTGATTATCTAGGGAAGTTGGGGGTCATGGGTCAAAGGTCATGGGTCAAAGGTCAAGGTCAACTCCTCAAAATATCACTACTTTTCTTAAAATGCAATATGTGCCTGAAGTTTTTTTTTTTTTTTTTTTAACTTGATGTATGGCATGTATTACCCAATATATATTTTTGGGGAAGTTTCTTGCCAAAAGGTCAAAGGTCAAAAGGTAAAAGGTCAAGTAAAAGTGCTAAATTGCACTTTTTCCTCCATATCTCGAAAGTAACTCAAGGTATCATCATGAAACTTACATATTTATGCATGTTCAACCTAACAGTGATTCTCTTTGGAACTGTGAGGTCAAAGGTCAAAGGCCAGGTTTAGATAATGCTATTTTCCCATTTGATACTGAAATTATACTTTTTCTCAATACCTTGAAAATTACTCAATGCATAAACTTATAAAAGGGTCAAAAGTCAAGTAAAAATCATCAGTTCCCCAAATACCTGCACTCTGACATTTTAATCATTCATCCAATTGAACCTAGTTCTAGGAAAGTGAACATTCAGCACATTTGTGTCAAACCTGTCATTTTAATATTTTGCCAATTGTGTGAAACTGTCATCACACATTGTCAAGACATTGTACTACAGACCTATTAGGAGAACCATGCATTATGGCGGAGGCATATCAGTAGCCATAGCGATATATCTAGTTTTTCTCAGAAGATGCATTCCTACTGGCTACTGCCCACACCAATGCATCATGTCTCTGAATAATTGTCTCTATTTAGGTAGATGTGCATCCCTGGGGCATGAAGTCTTCTTTTTGCAGCTAAATTTATCCATGATTTTAACCAGTTTTGTTCCACTTTTGCATCCTGAAACCAACCACTGTTAACTTCTGTCAGGTTGAATCATTGAGACCATTCAAGAGTGAATTTGACAATCAATTGTCTCTCATAAAGTGATGACCGAAATGGTGAATATCTACACACCTTATTTGGCACTGTCTTGAAAATGTGTGTATAATGATTGGAAGTATAACCAGTGGCCTAAATTCTGCTGATAGATTTATGCCCTATTCTGGATTTGAGTAGGGCTGAAGTCTTGCAAGTGGTATTTATATGTCCTAAATTTCACTGTATTTTAGTTTTGCTTGGCTGATTCGATGATACCAAAGTATGGCAAGTGAGATACAATGTAGATGTTCCTCCACCTATAGCTGTAGTTGAATTTGCGATTTCTTTGCAGTGATGCTACACAAAAAGTCGCATCACATGTATAACATTGTCTGCAGAACTTGGATGGCATCTTGTGAGGTTGCTAAACAGCAATAGGGATATCAGGTTTAGCTGTGGGCTTGGGTCTTCTTTTGCTTGTTTCTACAGTGGACTCTCGTTATAATAAAGTCCTTGGGACAGGCAGTTTTCTTTCGTTTTCTCGAAATTTTGATATAACCTAACAAATAAACAGTAAGAAAACAGAAGGGATGATGTTGCAGCCTAATGTTTTACTTCGTTGTAACTGGAATTTCGTTATAACTGTGTTTGTTCCAACGGGAGTGCACTGTAGTTTCCATCTGACCTGTTCTGCAATGTACTAATCAGCTGAACAGAATTCCGTGAAATGCAAGTCAGGTGCAAGAGAAATGAGATGAGCAATGCCTTGATTCAGGGTTCAGCCAGTTTGTGTGCTTCTCTGGTCATTCACTCATTTCAGGTACGTACTTCTCTGTGTGAAATGTCTATGAAATCAAGAATGTGTAGTAAGTGGCAATGACATTGACATTGGTGTCAATACATGTATGTTCTTCCTATCAAGCAATGAGCTTCTCTACCCTGCCCCTGAATATTGTATGTACATGTATCTTCAATCTTTGTGTGTTGAAAATGTAATTTCCATTCTGTGAAAACATACCTGTTGGGACATTTTCATGTTAAAGGTTGAGATGGACGAAAACAAACAAGCACAAGAACACAGAAATAATAGCAACTGTAAAAAAACAACAACAACAACAACAAAAACAAAAAACAACACACACAACAGTTTATCCATTTTTAGCAGTCATTGAGTTTCATACAAGGATTTTGTTCAGAAAAAGTGAACATATATTCCCTGGGCTGAACAGTATAGCCATAGATTAAGGTCAAGTAGAGTGTTCAATCATTTCTTTTTAAGCATCGTGTGTTGATAGAGACAAAAAGTAGGAATTCGTCCTTTGAGTGCCCAGCAGGAAATTTAGAGAAGAAAAACTGCGCTCCACAAGTGAAACACATGGCAACTTGAAGCATCATTTGACTGTTTCTTTCCCCTATTTCTTCATGTGACAACAACAGAATGATTGAGTTGGGCATCTATTTCTAGTCTCTTTGCTGTCAGTATACAGTCCATCATTTTGGGACTTTTTTGGTGTATATTTAGTAGTTTTGGACTAAATCAAAATTATGAAATGAGAGAATGATCCAAGAAATAAAAAAGAAAAAAAAAAATGCTGCCCAGTTCTTATGGGGCTCAGAGAAGCAAGTTTGTGCAAAGAGTGAACAGATGTGATTACATTGTACCAAGATGTTTTTAAGTCATTTCTTTTATTTTATGTCATACCCTGTATTTTTGACATTGACGACAAATTGTAGTCAAGGCCATGAGACAATGGCCTGACGTTAGGGTTTGGGTCAGAGAACAGACTTCACGTTCACATTGTCTATATCTGTGCAAAAAAGAAGATTTGGATCATTTGTACAGTAAATCTTTGGAGATGTCTTGCAAACTCTGTATTAGCAGCGAGTTATTTGTGCTGGAATGGCGGTGTGAGTGAGACTAAGAGAATAAATCTTGACATTGGGACATGTGTGTGTATGTGTGTGTATGTGTGTGTGTGTGTGTGTGTTTGTATGTGTGTCTGTGCATGTGTCTGTGTGTAGTATTGCATATGAGGACACTTTTTGAATGTCTCTTCAACATTTTCTTTGTGAAATGTACCAGAAAAGAGAAACTTTCCCATGTATTCCTAATTACAAATCAGCAATATTGACCCCCTTCATGTAATTGATTTTGTAGTATATGCAAATTAGATGAAGCAGTTTGACACAGATTATGTCCTCATGCATAACACAAAACTATATATCAAAATAAGTGGTAAAGTGAATTTGCTCCAAATTTAATTCTTGTCAATGAAGGATCTAAATATCAGAATGGCTGAAAAATGCTTTGTTATTGTATATGATAAAGAGGTTGGGCCATTTCATGAAGAAATGTGCAATTATGGCAAAAATTGCAACAGTTGTAGTTGTGATAGCAATATTCGTAGCCTATTTGCTTATTTTCCAGTTGCGCCATAGTAACTGTTATTAATGTAATTGTCAAAGCTTCGTACAGCTGTAATATATATATATATATATATATATATATATATATATATATATATATATATATATATATATATATATATATATATATATATATATGTATATATATATATATATATATATAATAAAATTGATGTAATACTAAATGATGATAAGAGCGATGATGATAAATACACATATTCTGTAGCCCATTTATGAGGAGGGGGATATTGCTGCAAACATTATCACCTTTTCATTATCAAATTGGCACATTGACCCCTTTCTCTGCATATCTTACATCGAAGCAGAATTCATTGACATAAGAAGGGAATAGGTATTGACTTTTCCACAAACATGGCAAAATTCGATGAAAGTCCAGGTGAAAGTTTTCATAGTAGCAGTTGAAGATCAAATGTTAGAACCGATACCCAAATTTTCATATTTTTGTGTGATATATTGATATTTCTCAAATAGGTCCCTAGTTACAACATGGCAAAGCAAAATCACTTACTAAATTTGATTGAAATGTGATAGGAAAGGATGCAATTTTAAGGTAAGCTGTTAAAATTCAATGTGTACATTCTTCACAAGAACTACAATGTATGATTTCTTTGACAATACATACTTAAAGATGGATGGAGTTAGTGAAAATGTCTTCCCATCTACCTTCACACAAAACTTTTCTCAAATGCTTATGAATTGATATGAAGTCCAAGAATGGGAAAACGTCTGTATATCAAATAATTCTGAAGATGAAATGACGTAGTAATGGTTACTTGTGAGAGAGGGAATGAAAGCGCCCCCAAACAAATAAACAAACAACTGTTTGTAATGACTTCCTAGAGATTTGCTAGGATACACTAAAAATAGACATTCTTTATTTTTGTTGATGTCGCTTGATTTTAAGTGTTATGAAATTAATTTTTCGGCCTGTACACATCAGAAGAATGATATTCGTGTTGCTCATTCAGATAACTACATGACTAATAACAGTCATTCTTGGGACATTCGGTTACCAGTTATACTCGTCATCGGGCATGCCTACTGGGTGACTCTGACTACTTGCTAGAATAGCGCCATCTATTGGGCAATGAGTGCAGAACTCCGCAAAGCGCAAACTATCGAATCATTCCGAACACCGTATAGTATATATCAGAGTGGGTGCTACCTTATTGTCACAAGGGTTGTTGGTGGAAAATAAAATAGATTATACTCAGTAATTACAGTTCCATGTTTTATTTTAATTCTTATCAGTCTGCTTCTCATACTTATTTCATTCTCAGTCTTTCTCTTATTATCATTCTCCTTGTTGTTTCTCTCATTCTTATTTTGTAAAAAAAAAAAAAAAGGAGTACTGTTTTATCATTATCTCAATACTACTACTAGTAGTACTGTAATGCTGCTGCTGCTGCTCGTAGTACTACTACTGCTGCTGCTGCTGCTACTACTACTACAAAATTAAGCTTGCGTATATAATAAGGGATACAAACAAAATAATGGCGGATCCGGGCGGGGCGCATCGGGCGCACGCCCCCTTTAATTTTTTTTTTTGTTAAACCAAAAGAAATAATAAGAAAAAAAAAAGGGGGCGTGCGTTCCCTTTTAATTTTGTTGAGGCGCCCCTTTTTACGGAATTCCTGGATCCGCCCCTGCACAATATATACAAACATGCGAGCACTCGAGGGAACTATATACAATGCAAATGCATTTGAGCTTATATTGATTCATAATGGTACCCTGATCATCACTTATATTTGACTAAAAGAATATCTAAATTTGAGCCACATAATATCATTTTATTATGTGTCTTTTTTTAATATTTTTCTTCAGATTATTTGGATATACCCACAAAAAAACCTTCCAGACCAAGATTCTGCTGGTGACGTCAACTGTCAATCATTGCTGAAGTACTTATTATGATTAACAAAAGATATTTGACGGTATATTCCCTTATATACATGCAAACTGAATCTAAATGTTTCCCTGCAATGTCTTTTGTTACCAATACAGTTGCATGGAATCATGTTCAGTCTAGGGAAAGGTGCATTCCAATGTCTGTTGTTAAATCATATTAGTACATAAACAATGATTGACATGATGACGCCACCGTCAGAATTTTGATTTGGAAGATTTTTATTGTGTGTGTGTGTGTGTGTGTGTGTTTGTTTTTGTTTTTTGTGGGTGGGGGCCCGGGTTGTGGGCGTATGCGTCAAGACAGTATCCTGAAGAGAAATAGTAGAAAATACATTGACATAATACATGACACGCATCTAAATATTGACCAGATGTAAGTGATGTTGAGGGCATCATGAATCAACACGAGTGTACATGCATTTGCATTACCTAGTTTCTTTGAAGTGAATCCATACAATGCTCCACAAGCAATTCTGTATCACCATAAACAGAAGCCACCCCAGCCCCGACCTAGCGGAGTGTCGATGAAAATTGCCTTAAACGTAACGCTAGTAGATTAACATGCCGGTTTGTAGTGTATCGTTGTGGATAATTTGATTACCGTTAAGTTTCCGTGACCGTAATTTCGTTATCATCGTGCATCAGTCCCGGGCGGATTTCTATCACTTTTGCGAGTTCGAAGAACTTTCAGTAATCTCTGTATTGATGGCATCTCAGATGGTCCTTTGTGACGTCATCGGTATAACGATTGTATTGACATACCTGGCGGACAGAGGGGAACGCTTTGAAAGTCAAATCCTCGTGCGACGAAGCCACCGCTATTCAACGGGATGAATCTCCTATTGAAAACTAATGGTGCCTTCATCACAGTGCAGAACTAATAACCTGGACTGAGAGGCTCGCCTGTCACATTGTGCCATGCTAAGTAGTCAGTAATAAGATCTTAAGCTCTTCAGAATGGAAGGATTTGACCTATAGCGACATCAATGTTGAACCAATTCACCTTCAATGAAACAAGGAATTGGTCAACAAAATAGGCTCATGATTTGGCATAATCAGTCTATTGCAGTGCTAAGGACGCAACTATTCCTTGAAATGATAGAGCTAGAGAAAACAGATATCGTATGAAGTTCATCAAAGAAGAATATAAAACCGGGAGAGGTGGCTTTCCATCTGGGTGATTCTGATTGAAAGATCTCTTGCCCGTGTAAAGTCGACGCATGCGCTAAGGACACTTCAGGATAAGGACGTCTTTCGAAGGAGAGGTCACAGCACTATGGATGTATGCCCTTAAACGATTTAAAAGGCTCCCGTCAAGTATTTTGGGGAAGAAAGAAAGAGAAAGGGGGGGGGGGGGTGTGGAAAGTAATGGAATAGTCGTGTATTCATCATCATAGCATCTACTACCCGACTGCTCAATCTGGCAGTGATGAATATGTTTATCTATTTGTTAATGCATTCTTTATTTCATTGTTAATTCATCCTCTCTATCCACTTGTTTATTGATTTATTGATGCATCGTTATCGTCGCGTGTTCTAGACGTTAGCCTGATCAGCAAAAGCTGGTCGACTTCGAGACCCTTTACAATTTACATGACGAATATTTACAAATAAGAGTATTTTAGTTTTCAAGAGGAAAGTGGTAACGATCAAGGCAAATAACATAAGAACAATCCGAACTTGTTTACAATGAAACATTATATTTTTTAAAGATATCATAAGTAGGAAATGAAACGAAACGGACACTAACCCGCGATCTAGTTACACTTCAGACACAAGTTATTTAATACTCTGGGGGGAAAAAAATCATGAAATGAAATCGCAAAGGATGAAACAAGCAAGTGATGATATAAAAATCACGTTGGCTAATGAGAAGACGAAATAGATAAAGTTAAAATAAAAAGGCAATAAAACGCAGAAAGGAGAAAGATTTTGCTGGAGTTTAATAATGTTGCCCACTTGAGGATAATCATGATCACATCCAACGCCATTGATAACCCCCTCCCTCTCCAATAATGATTATAATCAATGTTTTGAAAGCACGTACACGTGTGTTTACCTGGAGAAAACAGAGGTGAAAACGTGTTTTGAGGTCAGGTAGACAAGACCAGCTGTCGTGAATCAAATGGTATTATGATAGATCACATTAATCAATAACCACATACACACACACACACACACACACACACACACACACACACACACACACACACACACACATACACACACATACACACACACACACACACACACACACACATACAAACAGTATACAAACACTTTTTTTGTTTTATGATATTCTTTATTTGAGTTTCATTCAATATCAAATCCATATTAACAATAAAATTGATATCATAAAAAAAAAACACTCAACAAACAGCTGTATTCTTCTTTCTTGTGCTGCTGAATCATTTTCCAACATACAGTACAATATATTTGGGTTTTTTTCCAAATCATACCATGTTTTTATAAGAAAAATGACATTAAAGGGATCATACAGTTTTGGTTGAGACCTAATTTCAGGTTTCTAACATTTTTTTTTGTGAGATAATGAGAAATCTCTTATGAAATATGAAAGAGCATGTAATTCTATGAGGAATTCAACATTTATTTGATGAAAATTGGTTTTGAAATGGCTGAGATATCCAAAAAAGAGTGATTCTAATAGTGTGGGACCCACACTTTATTACGATCGCTTTGTTTTACTTTGTTTTTGGATGTTTCAGTCATTTCAAACCTGATTTTCATCAAATAAACTTAGAATTCCTCTTAAAATGGTATGCTCTTTACTATATCATAAGTGTTTTCTTGGTATCTCGCAAAAAGTTAAATGCCCAATTCTCATCTCCACCAATACTGTACCATCCCTTTAAATTCTGCATAACTCTCAGAAAAAGCTATTTTGATCAGCCTAATCAAGCCAATCCAAATGTGCCTTATTACTTACACACCCAAAAAGAAATTGTGCTACTTCACTTTTTTTTTAAAACATAACTTCCTTCTTCTTTTATTTTTTTTTTTTTGCAGAGCACACGCTATGTACATGAATATATTAGATTAAGCATAACTCTTAAAAGGGAAAAATATCTCGATCAACTTGATCAGATTACTCAATATCCGCTTCTATACACAAATTCTCTTACACTCTCTTGAGAATACAGCATTTCCCAAAACGTGTCATAAACTAAAAAAAAAAAGAGCATGCTTAAATTAATCGAACAAAACTCATCATTTTCATTTAACCTATCAACCTACCCCATTACAAAACAAAATAACCATATTATGTGTATCTTATCAAAACAAACACACTATAACACACACACACACACACATACTTATGCACTCATAAGGAAGTAACCTTCAAAGTTTACAATTTCATAGGCTGACATGAGTCAATAGGGGATATGTTTGTAGCTGCTTCTTTAAAATAATTGCAAAGTATTCTCTTCACTCACTATTATCTATAAAATCATAATTTTTTTCCGTCTGTCTGTCAGTGGGTGTGTTTATGTGTGTATCATCTATGTGCGTATATGTGGGATTTTATACATGCATAATGGTGTAATCATTGTATTCTCTGTTATACGACAAAGGTCTTTCGTTTATCAACGAAAGTTTTACATACTGCAGAAAACTGTGTTCAGCAATATCAAGCATTCCTATTGTTAACACTATCAAAATCATAATTAGTTATGGTACCAACAAGGAGGTATCACACACCTCCTTGTTACTACCATCAATATAAGTTTAAATGATAAAGCCCGTGAAATACCAAACATAGAAACAAACAAACAAACAAAGAATTAAACCAACAAAAACCCTAAATATAGTTTCCCCGCCTCCCACTGTAATGTATCTGTTTACCGTGTACTGGAAATAATTTTGACGTTCACAGCGGTGTCGTATACTACTAATCATCTTCCTGTTCACCGTATACACATCTTTTTATTTATTTATTTTTTTATTTTTAGGCAGAAGCACAGGGAGGGAAGAGTCTGTCTTGATAGTGTCAAGGAACACTTTTAAGGCGTTCTGACGTGAGTGTTTGCGATTGGATATCTATCCTTTGTTTACGCAATCAAGAAAAGCGCTAAACAAACCGTCGATAAACGAAATGCGAACATGGCTGCGAGCGTGCCCTCTTTTTTTTTTTCTTTTCCCCCCTTTTTTTTCAGTAATGTGGTGTGACATGACTCGCACCGTCCATCGTTTATCGTTGCTGACGGCGAGCCTTTGATGGCCCATTATGGCTAACTCGTGGGACATTACAAGAGGGTATCTTTCGTCGGTCGGTGTCACCGTCGTTCTTGTCCAGTTATTACGAGAATTCCGTCCGTCGGGTGAAAACTCCCTCGTCTCTTCAAGACCGTAATCATATCCTGCGATATAGAAAAAAAGAAAAAGAATATCAAACTGTACTATAGAGTGCAATGGATGTTTTATGCATATGATATACATGTACACAATGTATAAGTATCAAATTGTGTTCGTATATGCTTACCATATACAAATTTATGCAATTTGAACACAAGTACGCATTATTATTATCATTATCATTTTAATGTGTATAAGCCACTTCGGCGTTCTACTTTGCGTATGAACAGAAAACGCCATTTGTACCAACAGGCATGTTGGTTTTTATAATTTTCTTTGAGACAAGCATTAGTTGCCAAAATATGATCATTCATGTAACCATAATAAATGGTGCGTGCCAGCTCGTTCTTATGACAGCAACTGCTGGCAAGTCTGGTATATGGTAATATTCAGAACAGGATTTTTGTGCACTCAGTGCAACATAATGAAATTAATACTTCTTCAGTGTTCATACTAAAGTCAACCGAATATAGTATTATGTATTATATCGCTTTGAAAACGTATGAAGTGCCTAACCAGCTGAAAACAGAGAGAAAGCTCATCTGTACTCTTATATAAGGCGACATTGAGCTAACTCCGAACTGGTTTTTCCATTATTCACGTACCAATCTAATTCTGTGTTTTTTCCATCTCATATCAATGCTACTTGAAAAGCGTATTCGTCTCTTATTCTCAGAAGTGGGTAGGTGATCATTATAAGCTCGGATAAGTCCGTGGGTAGACATGCCTCATCTCACAAAAGTTATCCCACGCATACGCTGTATATACAAAAGTTGAGTCACCCGGAATTATCAGAATTCTGCGCATGAATACTTCGACAAAACTATTTTTATTTTTATTTTTTTTACACGAAGTAGGTGACTCCATGCAGTGAAGATAATGATTAAGCATTTTCAAGTTTCTTTACTTAAGAGAATTTACTTGTAAGAGCCTTTTTTTTAAAGAACGAAAAAACTCAATAACAGACGGAGCAGATCTGTGAAAAATTGTGCACGAAAACAATAACAACAACAAACACACACACACACACACACACACACACACACACACACACACACACACACACACACATAAGAATCGTGACCGCATAAACGTCAATTGGTCAGAGTTTGTAAGGACCTGTCAGGATATCTCCAAATAACTCAATGTATCACGACACGTAATTATTATCGTTTTTTCTATCGTGCTCTTCTTTTTTTAATCTTATTATTCCGTAAGACGGTACAAAAATGCTCTGTGCACATGACGTAACACATTATTCTCGACTTTTCTTGAGCACATTCAGGGATGAAAATAATCAATTTTGAATTATAAATAGCTGCGTTTCATAGACTACGCACACAACATTACCACCACACAACCGTCGAGCCAATGTTGGAACTCCCGTTCGACACCATATCCATTGACTCGTTAACATCGGAGAGTTCAGACTGTTTTAATAATTTGCCTTATTTTCATTTTCCTTGTTTTTTCTTACACTGAACTGACGATTCCCTTAAGTTTAATAACAATCAAGAAATATTTCGTTCGGAATCTAATCGTCTCTAAAGTTTGAAAACTGAAACAGAGTAGTTAACGCAACGAAGGAAACACATTTTCAGCCATGGGATAGAAGAAGCGTATAGATAAGCCTACTCAGCCATCAGTTTGTGTATTGTGTGACTCCTTTCGAAATAAATTTGTATAAGCAGTCATGTATTCTTATTGAATGTGGCTGAATCAGAAGAAGAAAACATCTTTCAGTCACTAATAATGACGAGTTACTCAGAGCTGGACGGAGATTTCCCATACAAGACTCCATACTGGTCGTCAAAACGTATGCGTGGTATTCTTGAACCAATTTCGTCTCGTTGCGCGCAGAGAAACGGTACATCAATCACGTCTGAATAAATCTTACATCGACAGCTTCCTTTCGCCTTGCATGAAAAGAAGGCGATCTTCACAGTGGCACGAGTGGTAATAATATTGTTGTTACAAGGTGTGAAATGAAGAAGGCACTCGGAACTCAACACACGTCTTTGCTATCTCCTATTGCCAACCGCAATCACTTGTCTCTCATCCAAAGTAAGACAAAAGAAGTAACTTTTGGAATCGTCGATTTAGAAAAGGGGACAACACAAATATTTCGCTGCATTTCAATCATTAAGTGCTTCTTATGTCACTCATTACATTGTAGCAATGACAGCTATTAGCTATGCATATTATTGGAATTTGATATTATGAAATGAAAATTATACTTGATTTTGAGTGAGAAAGATTTTTGCAAAATTACCCCTAAAAGCTGGGACCTACATAGCCGCGCCCCAACTGTAATCAATAACCTCCGGAATCTGAAGCAGGTTATCGCGGAGCATGTGCGCTGCGTACGGTGCGTGCCTCCCTCCTGTGTGAGCACCGCAGCATCACATTGCTACACCACCTTTCTTAGCGAGTGTGCGTTTATTCCAGTCGCCTAATCTCTGGGTATAGGTTATGCACACTGACGAAGTTACAGGGACATAATTTCGTTGCGACTCATCGGATATTTACCAAACTTTGAGTGCTTCTGGATTGGTGAAAACGTGCTTTACCCGTGTGTGGACGTTATCAAATGCTTATGTGGAAGGCAGCCCTAGTGAGTCGAGTGGTGCTGTCATACATGCACACGATCTAGGTAAGAAATCTGGAATTTTGTTTGATATCATGTATGTTTTGAAGAAATCCGCTCGTAAAGGAGTGTGGAGCGGGGCCCAGTGCCCTCTGCTCTGCCTCCAATGCACCGCTGGTGGGCTTATCCAACGTAGCTGAGACCACGGAACTGGTGCTGTGGTGATACCGCACCGGTGGTCCTATGGTTGACTTGACAAGGCTCATGCTACTAGTGGCTGAACCTTGTTCATTCTTGTCAATCCCAGCTGTTGTTGTTACCTGTCAACTCTGGTATGCACCGTGGCATCGAGACAAATCGTTTCATGCTAAAGAGCAGGTGAATGTAGGTTAAATGGATGCCCCCTCCTCCCACCCCCCTAACTAAAGCTGGATTTTGGGCAATGCAAGAGGGGTGACGATTTGCACTAGGAGCAATGACTAATGACTGAAGTACAGTGATTGGTGACGGACAGCCCGAAGCATCATGTGCGCTTTGGCACTGCATTGTTTGGTTTTCATTTAGAAAATCAATGATTATAATTGGATGGGATCGGTGGGAGAAGCTCGTGCAAAGAATGACGTACCAGTTTGCAAGGGAAAATGGGTTATTTATGAATGAAAGAAGCTTTCTGTAGGCAAATCATTTGAATCACCCGTGGAATCAACTTAATTAGTTTTTGTAGGAAATATCATTGTATATTTAGATGTTCGTCATCTTAAACTTAGTGTGCTTTCTTTTTCTTTTTAGTGCTTAGTAAAAGTATGTCAATTGATTTCATTGCCCATAGTTGCTGATGAAATAGAATTCTCACAACAGATTTCTTTTTTTTCCTGTAATGTTTGGTCTCTGACAAAGTATATGAAAGGCTCAGTGTTCTCTGGTAATACACAAAGTTGTATTCTGTGTATGAGATTCTTGTTTTGCCTTGTATCTGAATTCTTTGAAATCATTGAAAGTTTTTTGAAAGGACTTGAATTTTTTTTTTTGGTCACATTTGATAACTTGGTAGAGAGAAATCACAGAAATGTGAACTAAAAATCAAACATTATTCCCCCTGAAACTAAATTTGGACTCTTACAGCAATGATTTGGGTTTGGTAATAAAGGGGTTAGGCCTACAATAAACATGGAGGAGAACTCTGTTACATGTATGCCTTTCCCTATAAACCTATTCAAGACCCCCACCCCCATGGAGTGGCACAGCAGAAACACAAAATACTTGGAACAAATAATATCCTTCCTGTGATGTACTTATGTGTCAGCTTTTATCCCATTGGCCGGCCTTTTCCAATGACCACACCCAGTTATGACACAAGTATGTTACTGTTGGTGACCTTTTCAGATTCCATAATACCATATGCCCGTAACGGAACCCTCCGCAACAATAACTTTAAATCAAATAGTGAATCAATTCAAAATTGCAGAAAACCCCATCTGATTTGCTTCAGTGATCAAAGAGAAATGAAGATCTTTGCAGAGCATGTCAGGAATCCCTTTCCTCCAAGTTCCTCCAAGTTCAGTCCATTAGTTCAAAGAGCATCCTCCAAGTTCCTCCAAGTTCAGTCCATTAGTTCCAAGAGCATCCAAGTGCTTAGAAACTTGGATTGGAAGAAATAGATACTTGTAGACTCATGACATGTTTTCACAAAGATCCACATTTCTCTGTGACCACTCAACCAAATCGAATGGGATTTTCTGCAAAATATGGGTAAGGTGTTCTATTTTTAGACCCTGAAATAGCTTTCAGATAGTTTGATCATATTGAAAGTTATCAATGCTGAAATCCAGTTGTAATTTTTTTTTTGGACATACCTTATAATCATGTCTGCTGTAGAATACAAAAATTTCAGTGTTAAATGGATTTTTGTGCATTGCAGTGTGTGTGTGTGTGTGTGTGTGTGTAAGGTTTTGAGTCAAGAAACATAAGATCTGGTTTTGCTGAAAATGTAAAGAAGATTTTCATTGAAAGTAATTAAGTTGATAAGATGGTGGTAGATCATACATGTAGGCAACTTTATGTCAGTGAGTAGGTCATGAACTCAAAAAGGTATCTGTACCTCCTGAGGGTTCAGTCAGTGAGTGATTTCAGGTGTGCTGCTAGGTGTTGACATTGGTGTTTTCTCCCAAACAACTGCACTAAAATTGTGCTTCAACTCGGATGGTCAGATCAGGGGGGGGGGGGTGTTTCATCAACGCTTGCCAGAGTTGTCGGTGCTGACCAATTTCAGCAAAATCCTTGGTTTTGATTGGCTGAGATGCTCTGGTCACTGACTGTTACTATGGTGATTCAAGCGCCGACAAACGTTGATGAAACACCCCCCAGATCCCCAACACTAGTGTTACGTGTATCTTTACCCCACTGCAAAGTCCTCATTATTGTGTTGGGATTGCGTGAGGAAGAAATTGATCATGTTGGTTCAAAACGGAAAAGCACTTCAATCACCAACAAGAATAGGCCTTGTGATTTGGAGCTCAGTGCAGTAGATAACATTCAACCAGGGTTGCATTAAACACTGGGTTCAATGTACCAATGAGATACATTGTAGCTCTTGTGCTAGCAACTAGCACCAAAGTTGAATTCACCAACTGTGCTGGTAGTACTGCATCTGCATGCCATCCCCATCCGTGGTGTTAAAGTTTGGAGAGTATAGTCTGTGACGTGACCTTCATGTTGGCCCAGCCAGGAAGGAAGTGGGAACAGGGAGTAACGTTCACCTCTGATGTTTGCATGACAGAATTAAATCCATGGTATCTTTAGAGGAATATTTGGTCTTTTGTTTTCAAAAGTTTAACAAACAATTAATCAATAACAACTTGAGTGAAATTGGATAAATCATATTTACTTCTTTGTTTCATATTGTCTGATGTGGTACATCCTTTGGTCATACAATGTGTAGATCTCAAAATTACTGTCCGAGTCATTCATTGGGTATCTCTATCATTTGTTTTTAGCACAGTTAGGAAGGAAGGAAACATACAGAAAACAACTGTTCCAAACAGAAGAATCTGCTTTTTTATTGTTTCTTACAATTTCCGTGGTTTGTTTGGTTTGGGGAACAAACTGTAATCAAACCCTGTAGAGGAGTGTTTGCTTATTACAGTCGTCAACAGAGTGGTTATGATTCATTTGATTTGCATCATCCTCAGTACATATTGTAAGCTCACTAGATAGTCATTCCTAGTGTGGTGTGGGTTATACAATGTAGGTACACAGAGCCAGGATTTTACAATTTTCCAAAGTGTGTACATACTGCTGACAGTCTTTCCACGGGTAGGACCTACTGTAGTTTGTACATGTAATGCACTTGACTGCCATTCCACACTGTGTTGTACATCTTTAAACAATTACCAGATAGTCATTTTACCAAGTATTTTGTGCACACACCCCACAGCCATTCAACAGGACGCTGTATGCCAAACACCAGACAGTCTTTCCACATTTATAGGTCTACATTAGGCTGCGTTCACATAGAAGTATACTATTCGGGTATTCGGGCTCGTTTTTCGAGGGCACGCGAATAGCTTGAATCGAACGATAGGATTTCCTCACACCAGTTCACATAGGAGAGCACTATTTGAAAGTACCGAATAGCTGCGAAAAGTATAGCAAAGTGGGAATCGAACTTGTTCGATTTTCTTGCAGCGTATACCGTCTCTCGTTTATGAAATAATGACAATTTTGGTCTGGATTTGCCCTTTAGCAAAAATAAGCATGTAGACTGACATTCTGATGCAGTTTAGAAATTGTTAATAAGATTTGCTAGGATGTAGGAGGAAGAAATCCTCACTGCATGGGATGGTGAGTTGACAGTGCGGGTGATGGTGTATTCGGGGCCTGAATAGCGAATACCGAATAGCGAATAGCAAATAGCGAATACCGAATACTTCTATGTGAACGCAGCCTTAGGCAGTCATTCCGTAAGTGTGTCACTCACAGACATTACATTCCTTCCACAGTTGTTTCATGCAGATACCAGATGGTCATTCCATAGGTATTTAATCCGTGCACACACCTGGCAGTAATTCCACACTGTGTTGTGTATATTTAAAGGGGAAGTCCAAACAATAAGCCAGTTCGGGGTTCCACTTTGAGCATGAGCAGAAAAGGGTCATTTGTACCGGTAGAGCATGTTGGTTTTTAAATTCACTGAGATTTTATAAGCATCTGTGATGCAATGAATATTCAAGTAATCCTTGTATTAAAGTGGTGCTTGCCATCACATACACCTGGCAGCAAAAGCAGTATTTGGCAATATCAATAGAAGAAGATTGTCATTACATTCAATGCAAAATAAATGGATAATTTCCGAAGTGTCAATTGATGGATCATTCTCATCACCTGGTCTACGCGAGTACATCCTTTGTTTGAACATGACTGATGAATTCCATGAATTGTTACGTTGGGCAAGCTAATGCATTCTGTTGCTTGAAGACTAGTGGAGTGCCTAATCTACTGAGAAAGAAGAAAGGTCATTTGTACCCATCTGTACATGAGCTAGCACTAAATTTTATGTCCATAATTTCATATCATTAATAGTATATAAATTGACCACTCCATGTATAGATTTGTGGAATTTGTTGCACATGGTCTTTGAGCAGAGAAACCAATAGGGCCTACTCTGAAAAGTCCTAAACAATACCCTGAACGATGATGACCTATGTAGGAGGCTCTCATATTCAAAAAAATGTAGCAGTGTATTTTCCATTACAATATCGCTTGCTTAACAAGTTCAGTGGTGTAGAAGTTACGCATGCTTTCTTCTTTTGTTCTGCTTCCTCTAGCCCCACCTCGCACCTTCTTAAGGTGAGGCTGCAATGTCATCATCCTTTTTCTTTGCGATTTGTTATGAATTTTGAAAACAGTCTTATCCCCTATCCCAATCACTGTAAATTCTGAAACTCTGTACCCAGTTTAACCAATTTATAGTTGTTCAAATGCGAAAGTGTGAAAATCATTCGGAGGTCTCAAAACAATCGCCAGACAGTGGTTCCATATTATATTTTTCTCACACAGCTGACAGGCATTTCACAGTGTGTTGTTTGTCTTTATGAAGCAGTAGGCAGCCAGTCATTCCAAAGTATTTTGTACATAAAACTGACAGCGATCCTGCAGATCTTTATACAGACACCACACAATCATTTGATATGTATGTTTGGGGGAAGTTTTACTTTAGTAGGCTGGGATATTACAATCCAAATCATCTAAATTGCACAGTATGACCTGTTTTGCAGTGTGTGAAAGTTCACACTTTCATTGTCCACCCTATAAAGGAACTGTGAGTGAGGTGGGTGGAGATCACCATGGTTTTGCTGTGAGTTATAGTGTGGAAGACCTCTTCCACTCCTGAGACATAAAGCGAGGGTGTGGCTGTAGGCCAATCAGAAATGATATTAGCCATCTGCGCATTAGTGTGCTTTTCAATGTCCCCGGCCAGTGACTCACACCTGAAGTGCATGTGAGCAAAAAAAAACGGAACACCCAGTCACCTTCTGAGCTATTTAGATTGTCCCTGGTGTTAGTCGCAACCCCCAAACAATTGAGGCCTCCTGGCGGGCCCCCGAACCTCCATGTAAACTCTCACATCCTCCTGTCATCCTTGACTGTAAATCACTGATGGTAATATAGTTTGACAAAGCTTCTGTGGAGTGGGCATAGACAACTTGTTTTGGTGCCATTATCTCTGTATTATGGCCTAACGACTTGGCTTTGATGTGGAATATGGCAGTTTACAATGACTGTATTCCCCATGAATTCTGGCTGATGATTCACTTTGTGTCTATGTTTATTTGTTAGTGCATGTTGTAGACATTGATGTCAAACATTGAAATGTGCTGTACCTAGAAGGAAAAATGAAATATAGATTGCGAGTTATCTCTTCATATCATTCAAGTCAAAGGAAGTATAATTCTGAAACCCCCCTATCAACAACAAAAAAAAAACAAACAAACAAACAAAAACAAAAACAAAAAAAAAAAACCAACTCCAACACATTTGGCTTTGTTTTTTGTCTCTCGGCCAAAAGCTGATAAATGATTCTTTGCAAGGGACTTTATATTTAGAGCAAAATTGCTCTAGAGGTCGCCATGGGATGGCTTATGATTTCATTCAAACTGCTTGGTTTTATTTTTCTTTTAAATTTAGTTGATTTCTTATTTAGAATAGATTGTGCTCAAACTTCTAGGTATTTGATACATTTTACCATATGTAATCAATTTATAGAGTAGTGTATTTCCAGGGCTTTACAAAATTACCGAAAGCAATGGGCAAGGAAGAGACCCATTTTTAAATCGGGCAAGTGCCCCTTTAATTTATGTTCCTTGGATAAGTGGGCAAGTTTATTTGTAGTGAAGTGCATTCTATTTGAGAGAAAAAAAAAGTTCTCCCAGCAAAGAAAAAGAAAAATGATAACAAACAAATGCAACAAACAAGCAAGCAGGCAGCTATTCCTCAGGGCCTCTTACCCATTATGACAGGATATGTGCCACGATGCAGTTTACAAAGTAACCAGAATTGATGGTGTAACCCACTTTCCAGGTCTAGAAAACATAAAGAAACATTTGCAGGTCAGCCTGGGGAAATAGATATTTCGACAAAATTCCTTCCTCTGTGGAAATCAAGCAAGCGTATTCTTCCCTGCTGGTGTGAGACCCTTGTTGGCATTCTCTGTGAATATTGTAAGTTGGACCATGGATACATTATGTTTCAAGTGTAGCAGTAACATTTCTTCTACCCAGCAACGTGGAAGGGTGAGATAAGAGGCGTATTGTGATGATTTCCAACTGCAAGCATTCAAGGGGACACCTTCAGCATGCATCTTTTCAATGTACGATAAAAACCCTTCACAATGAAATATGACATTTTCACGGAGAAGGCCCGAGTGGTGAAAAAAAGGGTGGGAGAGGGGGAAGGAAGAGATGCAATACCATCTCAGATCATTATTTGTGGTATTTGCTGCGTAAACTGTGTTATTGTCCTGTATTATCATATGGTATGTATGGAAATCTAGGAAATACACACTTGTAAATACTATGCTTATGTGTAGTGAGATCACAATGGAAGTGAAACATCTCTGCTTTGAATGACTCATCTGCTAAGTGGTGTTTTGCAACTGAAGCACGAATGAAACAGTTCATGAAAATTCAAATTCAAGCAATTTCAGGCTTGACCAGTTAGTTTCTTCCTTCATGTATTCTTCCTTTGTATCTCCATTGGAAACAGTTGAAGCTAAATTTCCAGATCTTTCATAAGGTGTGTCATCAACCTAACATCATTTCAAATGCTAAGGAGATAGAGAAAGAAGAATGAGAAGGAGGTGGAGGAGGAGGAGGAGGAGGAAGAAGAAGAAGAAGAAGAAGAAGAAGAAGAGGAGAAGAGAATCAACCTGATATTGTTTGAAGTATGATGATAGAGACTGTGCTGACAGAGTGGTATCACTTGACAAAGATGTCTTGAGGCTGACAGTGATATTGATACTCTCCGTTTGCATTGGTGCAAGAGAATGACGCTTGAATTGAATTCCCTGAATACCATGAATCAAATGATGACAGGATTGTCTCCAGTCCAACGATGAGTCTTTGAGTCCCCCCTTCCCCCCCCCCCTCCCCTCCTCCTAAATCTGTTTGAAAAGATTCGCCTCTAATACTGGGTCAATAAACTCATACAATGCATGCAGGTGAATAGGGAACTTGCTGCAGTGATATCATCAGGAAAAGTACAACTTGTATTATAAGTTACAGGAATTAGGACAATGTCAGTTCCTTCCTCCACTCCCTTCTTTGTACATCTGTAGTTGTCTCTCATGGAACAGACTTTAGGTCACTTCAGCTAGTTGACACCTGACAAGAAGTAAAGATGCCCATGACACCTACCTACGTCTGCTAATGACAGCTTGAATGACGGTGCAGCACCAGTGTAGTCTTGACAGATCATCTTGCAGAGGAGCCCGGAGCTACGGTGTACATTCATATCACGCTGCTGCTTCCTACTGTACATATTGATGCATTATTATAAGAAAAATTCTGCCTGTGAAGCGAGAGTGGTTTTTCTCCTGCTGGATTCAATAGAATAATTACTGGCTTCATCCATGATACCGTTGTCATTAGCATCTAGAATACTCTTGTACGTAGAAACTTCCTACACTCATGTATGGTCATTGAAGGTGGTCAAAACTTTTTTTCTTAGGGTGTTGAGGAATGTGCAGCTAGTGCTCCTGTCACTCTTGAATTGATTCCTCGCCTTTACAGTACAACATTACAAGGCAAGAAAGGCAGCAAGGTGACATTGTTAACCTGTTGAGGATGAGTCCCTTGTATGCTCGGGCAGGTGTCTAAATGGGAAATGCGTGTTGTAATACAATCAGTCCTTCCTCAACGGGTTAAGTATTTGTGTCACATTCACCAACATCTTTGAACATTGTTGACTCTGTGAAGAACCATGGACCTACTGTAGGTCCATGGAAGAACCTAGTGATGCAATCCCCTTGTGTTTTATCATGATAAAGTTTGTGGCTACTGCTACTGATTAATACCAACTGGCCATGCTGAATTAAAGCTTCTGTAGAATTACTTCCAATACCTTTGGCCTAAATCACTTCTCAAGAATCACTGTAAAGGGAAAAGCATCATCTTCATACTGGTAAAGTGGTGGGCTTCCAGAACTACTTTTTACTCTCTTATTTAGCCCCCCCCCCCCCCCCCCCCAAGCATTTGACTGTTCTTTTGAGATTTCTTACGAATTCCAAACAGTGTCCAACATCTACACACAGGAGAAAGTTTCCCTGAAAGCAGTTGCAGGCATAGCTAATAAATGGAGCGTAGCAAGTCGCGCTCTAAGCCGATGTGGGCTCACTCAAACCTTTGTAGAATCCTTTCAAGAATCCTCCATCACTCATAGCAATAGACTCATCTTTTCTAAGCCATGCCATAAAACACCCAAACCAAACAACAGTAACAACAGGACAAAACTTTCAAAGGTACCCAGAGGTAATAATACCCTGCGAATACCCTATGAATAAGACCCAACGGCACGCCGTGCATTTGCTGGCGAGTTGAACAAATGTGCTCTTACGTGTGAAGCTGCATAAACGATGCTACTGTACAAGAGAGAGTGCAGACTGTCTGTTTGGTTGCATCTGTACCATGGCTCCTCTTTCATCATAGCCCTCAATGGCACTGTTTCTTACACAACAGAATTGGAATAAAGCAGGGTCCAAGAAAAAAAAAAGAAGAAAAGAACAGAACATTTGCTTTAAATAACCATCAGAGAACCTGTGCCTCAAAATGCCATTAACCCTCTTTCGTGCCACATAATATTGCCTGCTCATAGGTTTGTGCGTAATAGTTGTGCACATTCAACTCATTGGCATAGAAAAGGTTAAAGGGGAAGTCCATCCTGATATTATCATGTTAAAGGGAAAGTCTGTCCTGATATTGTGTTGCTTTTTATGAAAACAGAAAAATCAGTGAAGTACATTTTGAAGATTGATGAAAATCTTGAAAAAAATATGCACACAAAAAAGTTATGAAATGAATGTTTAGAGAATAAAACAAGTTGGCGTCAGTGTGTGATGTAGGTGCTTTGTATACCAAATGTTTAGTACTTGTGTTCATTTTTCTTGGTGCAAATGTTTTGGTGCAGACAGAACCATAAACTTAAGAAAACATGCAAAAAATGTATTGTATTTATTATGTACCAAGAAATTTGTCAATTTTTGTGTACTAACAGAATGGAGAGCTTTGTTCCTACCCTTTAAACTTCAAAAAGCATAGCCATTTCTTTCTCAAAATAGAGTGATGATGATCATAATATGAAAAAGAATAACAATTACTGTAAGACCAGACGTTTTTATGTAGGGCCTATATGAAACTTTTGCGAATCTTTCTTGAATTTCATGAGGAGGCAAGATTTGCAAAAGTAAAATGTACACAAAATATTTTGTCTACACAATGCATTGAATACCAGGGGCAATTCGCAAAAGTTTGATGTCGAGAAAAATGTTGGCTCTAGTTCTAATTGTTAAAGTTTCATCCTGTGAATGTTTCTGGTTTTACAATAACTTGGCAGGGTAAATTACACTTAATTCCTTCCTCGATTTGGCCAGCACTCTACTAATCCCATACATGTAGTTCCATACTGGGGGCTTAGCAAGGATCCTGCAATATTTGGTCAATATTTGGTGGCGTAGGTGTGCGTTTGTGAGCCAAAAAACACCTTGAGCATTGTGTTGCTCCTATGCGTAAGGAGGTAATTATCAGCAGACGAGAGTTGAATGGCTTCTATTAGTCATTGGAGAATTTATCCTAAAACTCATCCAAGGTCCCCATGCCAGAAGAAGTGAGTGCTCAGCTTTATTGCAGTGTAGGCTTCTTCTATATGATATGTATCAGATTTGTAGCTCATGAAAAAACAAAAAACAAACTATACCACAGACATAGTCGCGATGTGACGTAAATCTCTCTATTTTTAACCCTACAGTGTAAAATTTAATCTTCTTATAGCTCTATACAGCAGCTATATCAATGTACAATATATATCTTCATCCATCTATCTGCTTACAGCGACTCATCTAAAATATCTATGTGTATACTATCTATCTATCTATCTATCTATCTGTCTGTCTGTCTATCTATCTATCTATCTATCTATCTATCTATCTATCTATCTATCTATCTATCTATCTATCTATCTATCTATCTGTCAGCCCTGTAGGATTTATAATGCTGTCATCCTGTTGGATGGGGAAAGAATTTGTGAGAGATATCAACTATTGTGCACTCTCTTAAAAAACAAAAGAACAAATAAACACACACACACACACATATAAAGTAATGTCTTTTCGTCACATAGATTAATTTCATTCAGTTTTGTCATATTCCTGTATTCAGTTTTTACACAAAGCTAACAATCTTGTGTTTATTTTTAGGAGGAATATTCTTCTCTTCATTTCGAGCAAAATGTCAATAATTTGTCATTTTAGGCAGTAGAGAGTGAGGAGAAAGTAATATTTTAGGAAACTCATATGATCTGAATTCTTTCATATTTATTGGGAGATCTTTTGATATCTGTAGTAAAGGTAAGATGCTTATTTTTTGCCTTTGTATGCCAACATTATTTTCTAAGCCTTCATTTGAGAAGTATCAAGGAAGTGGGATGTAAAGATTTCATGTAGTTAACGTAGTATAGCATAAGACCCTATATTTCCACAGTCAGTGAAAGTTTCTGTATATACCTGTACCACAGTCAGTCCTGTTTGCTAAACTCATCAGTTTGTACCCACCCTGTATGTATGTCTGAGTGTGATGCCGATTTATGTTTTTATCTTGAGAGGATTATGGAAATTAATTTTTAATGTTGGAGGTTTGCACATATCAAAAGAGAGCTGCCTCTTTTGTAGCCAGCGTGAAGTCTGAGCAGTAACTCAACAAGTTTGTGTTGAATTTTGATATCAAACTTTAGAAGGCCTGACAGCAAAGCAGCAGGTCACCACCGCTGAGCTGAGTGAATTATGTGCTGTGCGGTTTAAGGAATAAAAAAGTTGCAACCATGTGAAACGGTGTGGACAAACAGAAGCTGACGGCAGGAGATGTGCCCGTCCTTGTGTCGACAGTTTTCCGTTGTATTTATCCGCGGATTGACAGGGCCGATGTGTTGCACATGAGTACACACCTTAGCGCTTTGATGTTACTCATGCAGAATACCACGTCTTCACAGTTCTTAGTTTGGTGTAGACAGTGGTAGCAGTGCTGCTGGAGTCTGAAGCTTTTTTTTTTTTTTTGCAAGACATGAGGTCGCAGGCGGGAGAAGTCGGTAATTGTAGGGCTGCTTGCATTCATGTCTCTCTCTTCTCTCCCCTTCTCCATTGTCCATCTTTTTTTCGAAGAATCCAGCAGTTGATCTCGTCACGAGAAGTGACTTTGATGAAGTGGGATGAACTCGTAGCCTTCTTGCATATTTGCAGAAATATCAACAATTCAAATTATGCATTCAGAATAGTCAGAGCATTGTCTTACAGCTGCAGAGTTCAAAATGGTTTGTTATAAAAATGCTACTATGCATGCCTTTATTGGACATAGTCTGGTGTTATTGATACAATTGTAAACATTGTAGCATTGGATAATTGGGCAAAGGGAGGAGGAATGATTGCTTTTTATTTTCTCCTATTTAATAGACACTTTTCAATATATACTGCAGTGTTTCCATCGACCAAGATTAGTTTTGCACTGAAATTTGCAGTTTTGCAGTGTCTGTAAGACGTGTGCCATGTCATGTTACACGTAATAGCAACATTCATGTCCACAAAAGTGAAATTTAGCTCTTCCATATTTTGGAATGCAGAGATATAGTTTACCTTGAGACAATGACATATCTAACCCCGGTTCCCCCCCCCCCCCCAAAAAAAAAAGGAGAAGAAAAGAAAGAGCATGAAGTAGCACACTCTGTATGAGGTTTCATCAACAAATATGATACTCGCAAATGTGAAAATGTGACTGTTCCCTGGACTGTTCAGAAATGTTTGACATTGCTGTGGCACTGCTGTGGTGTTGGCAAGAAAAGAAAAGAAAAGAAAAGAAAAAAAAACCAGGAAAGAATAAAAGAAAATGGAACATCGTAACTTTGATATAGCAGACGGCCAACGGAAAGCATACCGCAAAGTTTAACATCACAATATGTGATTTTTTTTTTTTTTTTTTTTTGGGGGGGGGGGGGGGGGACAAGTAGCAACATCCTTCCAGTCACAATACTGTAGATTTTAGAGGAATTTTGTCACTTCCTCATGCTGACATCGGATGCAGGGTTTGTCTGTGGTTCAGTTATGTGATTGGTGTCACTGTCGGTTTTCATTGCCACACAGTAGAGCTCCTTTATTTATCGCTGATTCTGCAGTATAATGTGAGGTGAGTGAGCAGCACAACACAACACTGCATAAAAGAACAATTTTCTGCTTTTAAAAAAAGATTGCCATGTATAAAGTGTAATCAAATAAGCAGGAAAGGACCAGTTTAATAGTCCTCTAACATGTGGTATTCAATGGGCAATGTTAAAGTACTTAGTCCATCACTAATGCACCCTTTATGTCCCTTTTAGTAAATCATCACATTTTCTTGAAAGATGTTTTTGTGTCTTTGTGATTTTGTTGGAGAAAAATGGTTGATATTGGTGTCATGTAAAATCCTGTAAATGTGAGTAACATATCTTCCAAGTTGATGAGATTTGATTTTTCAGTACATTTCTATTGAGAAAAAAAGGAAAGTTTGATTCACTGGATGGCTGACACAAGAAAATGGTGGCCCTTTCAAGAAACCAATACCGCTGATTTATAACTTGCCAATTGACTGTATGCTAACCTTCGATTGAACTGATGGGAGAACTAATCTAATACTTGTCCGATTGTTCTCAAAGTAGTATTTTCATGAAAAAAAAAAAAAATCCTCTGATGCCATTCAAAGTCAACTCTCGTCTGGAAATAGGCCTGTATTCTTTCAAACTGTACATATGTTGGTGTGTAAGGGTATGAGTCAGCGATAATGGGTTTTCCAGCTGTCGTATGCAGTGGGAGAACATTCAAAATCTAGTTTCATGGGTGATAAACTGTGCTTGAAAGTGGAACCAGTACACCATGTTCAAGGTGACTTTAATGCAAAAAACAAAACAAAAAACAAAAGAAAAAAGAAAAAAGAAAAAAAGAGGATAAAATGGAAGGAAGTCAGAGAGGACAGTCAATGTATCATTAGAACTTAAACTAGAGATTGTAATTTGTCATCACTGACAAATTAAGGTGATCCGATTTCTTTTTTAATCAATGATTCGAGTCGTGATAGTGCAAAGTCTCAGCTACAACATACTAAAATCTGAGAGAAATTCACCGAAGCATAAGTAAGATAGTGCTCGATAAAGAGAGTCATGTCAATTTTCACATCCAAAAAATTCCCTCCCATAGAGATAACACGTCATAGCGAAAATAGAAAATATGACCTTTGACCCCACTTTGCACAGACAAGATGGCATCTGAGCAAAAAGTGGTTATTTTATGAAATGATCCCTGTAACATGGTCTTTACGTGTGCGAAATATGGGAAAGATAGGACATGTATTCACCAAGATACAGGATGAAACATCTATGACCTTTGACCCTAATTTACATACCCAAGATGGCGTCTGATCAAGTCGTTGTTATTATATGAAATAATGTTCGTGACATGAACTAAACATGCGCAAAATATGGTGGTGATAGGGTATGTTTTTCTTGAGTTATTGCACATAACGTTGCAAAAAGAAAGAAATATTTCAATACATCGAAGATAAACTTTAATTTCAAGTAAGTTTTTTGACGTGATCCCGACATTGTATGAAAAAACGAAGGGCACACTTACGACAGCCCAAAATCTCAGCTACAACATATTAAAATCTGGGAAAAATTCACCGAAGCATTAGTGAGCTAGTGCTAGAAAAAGATAGTCATGTCAATTTTCACTTCCAGAAAAGCTGCTCTCCCATAGAGATAACACGTAAACTGGTCAAATTTTACAAGGATACTTTCAATCCATTTTTACGAGGTGATGATGTCATCCAATCAAAACTTTGTTATTATAAATATGAAAGAACATTAAATAAGCTACAACATACTGAAAGTTAGGTGAAACTCGGCAAAGGATAAGTGAGATACGCTCGAGTGAACTTGAATTTTGATGACGTCATTTTGAAAATTTACTTTTTTACTTTTTTAAGAAATTTGATATCTTTTAATCATTTTTTCAGTATCGCCAACCCATGAAATGATATGTACAACTCATCAGCTTTCAAAATATGTAAAGAAAAGGGGGGGGGGGGGTCACCGTCCATCCTGACGAGTAAAATCGGATTTAAATTTGGCGGTTTTTTGGCATTGTTGCACTGTATATCGCCATTGACGCGCGCGCGGAATTTCAACTTTGACGGGCCCGTATGACGTCATATTGAGTCGGATTGACTTGAAACTTGGTAGAAACATTCCTTGACATTTCAGACATCCGATACGTGTGAAAAAACGGGAAATTTCTATTGCATATGAGCTGTGCGTGCGTATATACGCGCGCGCGTACGCGTCCGTCGATTTTTTCTGAAATACTCTAAATGACCTGAAACGTGTGCAAAACAATTTTGAGCTCGATTGGAGCATGTTAAAATTTCAACGCGCGCGTACGCGCTCGTTTACTATGAACGTGACTAAATTTTATGAAATATATCAATAGAGCTTGACTTGAACTATATGATATGTAAATTTCATTGAGAAAATCCATTCCATTAATGAGATACGAATGTGAATGTGTTTTCAGATAATGACGTCATAGTGACGTCATGGTTGACTGATCACAGTGATACATTAGATCTGTCGTCCTTATGATGTGATACATATATGGTATCAGTTTAGAAGTGATAGGTGAATGACTTTTTGAGTTAACCGCTGCACAACATTTGAGGAGAAAGAAATAAAGAAGAAGAAGAAGAAGAAGAAGAAGAAAGAATCCGTACAGATACAATAGGTGATCCGAGAGGATACTCGGATCACCTAAAAAAATAGTGAGAAAGGGATGGTATGGGATTTTAAACTGTCGGTATGTTCCCATTCAACAGCACTTTCAGTTTCAATCATATAGATTCCTCTGCTTATGAGATGAGCATGGATATCATTTTCTTAAGTCTTTTACTCACTGGCGCAGTTTTTGCTAAATTTGCTTTTAACAGTGAGAATCACGACAGTATATTATTGTTCCTTTATATAGATAGGTCCAGTATTCTTGAGCTATGATAATCTAGCAACCCCTTTCCTTAGGTTTTTTTTTTTTTTGTATTGAAATGAGAGGAAATTTTTATGTTTGCTGAATTTTTGACCAAAATCATGTTGAAAAACACTTTGTAATATTCAAGGGAGGGAGAGACAGCTCTTTTATTTTATATCATTTATGCATTATGTGAGTTTGAATCGAATGTAACTTTTTTTGGGTGAATCGTTTGAACATTTTAAGTAACGTACCGTAAAATGTATGTTTATGTCCTTCTTTGGGAAAACTTACACTGATATATACACATTCTCTTGAGCATGGCACAAAGATACCCTGTAAAATCATTCTAAATATATAACAAATTACATTGCAATACATTAGGCCTACTAGAAAGGTTGGTTTCATGATATCTTGCACAAGTGAATACCCCTCTTGCAATTTATGCTGTCCAGCATTGAAATTCATAGGAACCCACAGTGATCAATTATACGCATACGTTTTTGATGCATGCAGAATGCAAATGTGCTGTCAATTGTTGCTATCAGACAAGGCTCAGAGAAGCTTCTGCACATTGAAAGGTTGAGATGAGAACTCTTCCCTTTTCTGATGGCATGGTTAAACTCTGAATACAAAGGACCTACAGTACAATGCAGTGGGGGATCCAGAGGGGGATGCACCGGGCATGTGCCCCCTCTTTATTTTTTGTTAAAACAAAAGAAATAAAAAGAAAAAAATGGGGGCATGTGCGCCCCCCCCCCCTTTTGATTTTGTAAATTTGTAAAATTCCTGGATCCGCCCTTGCAACGTATGCTGGACATCTTAAGTGTTGTCACATGAAGACGTGTGAACTGCCATGAATTTGTGGAACTGAAACAGAGCAGTGCTAAAGCAGAAACTATAGGTGCAGAAGTTTATATCAAATGATTATGAGGGATGCTCGATCTACTCTGAAAAAAATAATATTATCCAACTTCATATGTTATTGGTACATATATGTGCATATTGTGCATGCTTCTGGGAAAACTCTTGACCATGCTATGAAGTGGAAATAAGAATCCTCCCTCTGATATTATGGTCAAAATTTGAAACATGAAACACAAACATTGGACATTTCAAAGTTGTCACCCACACACTTTTTATGCAGTGTCATGACTCTGTGGAACCGAAACAGAACAGTGCTAAAGGAGGAACTTGAGGCAGAAGTTTATAGATCAAATGATGAACAAGGATTCTCCACTCTAAAGAGATAATATCATTCAACTTCACAAATATTTTAGATACACTTGTATTGCTTCACAAATATTGTTATTACATGCACATGCTTCTATAGAAACATTTTGTATGCCTGCTATAAAGTTGGAATGAAAAACCCCTTCTGATGCTTTGGTCAAACTTTGAATATGAAAGACAAACACTGGGCATCTCCCATGCCTTGAACAGTAAGAGTGCCATGATCCTGTGAAACCAAGTACAGAACAGTGCTAAATGCAGAAGCTTAAAGGGATTGTATAGTTTTGGTTGAGACCTGATTTCAGATTTCTAACATTTTTTGGTGAGATAATGAGAAACCTCTTATGAAATATGAAAGAGCATGTAATTCTATGAGGAATTTAACGTTTATTTGATGAAAATTGGTTTTGAAATGACTGAGATATCAAAAAAGAGCGATTCCAATAAAGTGTGGGACCCACACTTTAGTACAATCGCTTTGTTTTACTTTGTTTTTGTATGTGTCAGTCATTCCAAACCCGATTTTCATCAAATAAACTTTTAATTCCTCTTAAAATGGTATGCTGTGTACTATATCATAAGTGTTTTCTTGGTATCTCACAAAAAGTTAAAAGCCCAATTCCCATCTCCACCAATACTGTACCATCCCTTTAAAGATGGCCATTCCCTTTTGCTTTCCTTCCCAAATAGCACAGAACTGATATATTCCACCAGAATGACAAGACTATTGTAAATCTATAACATTTCTGTGATATTTGAAGGTTGTTAGCCATTAAAATTCAAATAATGCACCAAACGCTCACCGTAACGTATTCTGTGTACTAGGCACAGCTGCATACATTAATCCTCCTGTGGTTGTAATATGATACTTATACTTCGAACAACAGATATGCATGTTTAAGCTGTCAGAAAAGAAGAATTCACTAGTTTCTCTTACTTTGTTATCAATGGCAAATAACAGTACACCACTTACATGAACTACATGTACAGCTAAGTGCATCACACAGGTCTGTAAATCTAGACTAGTATTTAGATTTGTAATTTTTGCGAAGTTCACAAAAATTATTCGAATCTTAACGGTCAATTTAACTAAACAAATAAAGATCCTCTTGAGTTCAAAATTTACAGGAGGTTTCCAAATAGTGTTTTCTTCAATACGTAAGTGTTCTCACCAATTTTTCAAAAATTTGCATGCAAAAGGGATTGGCTGTCTTTAAGGCAGGAGTTTATAATGATTAAAGACTTCGCTATTCTCAAAAAAGTAATGATAGCAGACAATGCCTGTAGAGAAACCTTTGAAAATGTTTCAAAGATTTAGCGATGCCCCCCCCCCCCATGGTTTTGTGAAATTTTGAATACAATGGACAACCACTCCTATTTTACTGGAACCAAAACACAGCAATGCTTAGAGACAGGAGTTTCGTACGAAGGAAAGGGATTCTCAACTGAAAATGAGTATAATATAGCTCCCATGCTTGTTGGTATACATGCATACATTTTGCCAGGGAAACTCTTGAGCATGCTTTGAAATTAGAAGAACCTGCCACTTTTTTTATGATGGCTTAGTTAAACTTTTAATTCTGTGAAGAAATCCTTTCTTTGTGGAACCAAAACAAAGCAGTGCAAAGCTGAAAATTGAGGAAGAAGTTTTCATGATAACAAAAGAGTTGCAACTCCCCTTAAAGGGTAATATTGACATACCTTTTGTGTGTGTGTGTGTGTGTGTGTGTGTGTGTGACTCTACTCGATTTATTTCAGTGAGCTCGAAAATGGAGTACAAAATTGTAGATCTGACTTGCGCTTTATAGGCTAAATTACTTGTAACTCATACTACATGTACATGTCCAGCACTTTGAGCTAGCTTGGAAAAAGAAAGGTCTATTTTCAAAAAGGAATCGTGCATATGGGACGATTTTGCCAGAGATAATACTCACCAAGTGGCATTCAAACCATAATCGGAAATACTGAAGCAGTGTACCGTATTGCAAGTTTTGTGTACTACAGTATGAAAAGAAATAGTAGTAATGCAAAGTACAAGTGCACTTTTCATCGAAGTGTTTGAAGTTGATTATCTGCCATCCCACATTATGGGTGTATAAGTATGATGAAATGTTAAATGAATAGGAATGTTTCTCAACTCATCAATTAACAATCAAACACAGTGTTCCTGGTATTGCATATACTGTAAAAGTAGAAATTTTTGTGGTGTGGAAATTTTCTTGCATTTCCGCGCTATCAGAAACAAGTGCGAAAATAAAAACATACAAATATTTTTGCACATCATACAATGTACAGTATGTGCCATTACTAAATGTCTTGATTCCGCCAAATTAAAATCACAGCAAATTCATCTCATCCAGCCGAGAGCGAAAAACAACTTGCTCGTAAATAACCACTTGTTCAGTAAACTAATTTTACATCCCCAAGAGGCATTTGGCCTCACAGATCTGACCATACAGCTGACATTATCATAAGAAAATTCTATCTCTTACAAAAACATCCCAAATATACAGCTTCATGATGGGTTTGAAGATGTTGATTTCTTTTCATGCAAAGTAATTTTAGGAAAAATCTTTTGCAGCAAATTCTGAGTGCAATAATTTGTTTTGCCCCCCCCCCCCCCAAAAAAAAAAAAAAAAAAAATGATGGCATTGGTGTAATTTAAATTAAGTGTAACTAGTGTGAAGATCTGCATCAGTGTCATTACTGGAAAAGTTGTTTGATGAGACTTGCAGCCGACTAAACAAGGTTGAAAGTGAGCTTGCCAGTCCATTCCCTTTTATACTTGGTCTCTCATGGAACATGAAATCTAATTACCGCAGCCATTCCCACTTCGTTACATGAATATTCTCCCTTGGTCCCTGGGGTTGATACCACTAAGTGGCTGTATGATGCATATGTATGATGAGCACACATGCTCCTCGTAACTCCAGTGGTGTTATCAATGCCTCAGCATGCCTTCTGGATCATCTTCCGCCGAAATTATGCATCAAAAAAATGATTGTCATTCTGGTTGAACGCACTCCATCTACTCGCATTTCAGCTTCAGATTCTTAATGCAGCGTTTGCGGCTTGCATATACAATGATTTGTCCGTCCCGTGAGAGGCACTTGTACTTAAAGGTTGCATCCTTCTTTCCATGAACCTCTCCATTTTTTTTTTTTTTTTTTAACCAGATGTCATCTGAAGAGGACATTTGATATCAGAATAGCTATTTTTCCTCTCCTCTCATTCTGCCACTGTATATATTTGCTGAAGAAAGAGTCATTATTCTGTGAATTTAATTCTCCTTTTGTGACTATCGCATTACAGCTACAATGTAGTCTGGCAAGTCGCCTACACATGTACGATTGCAAAATGTCTTGTCACTTTCCCAGTCAGTGGCAAAAGTTATTTTGTGAACTACTTCCTCTTCATCTTCTTCTCACCCGGATGCCTGTAGGCCAGTTGGCCTGTCAGTTGACAGCCTGCGTATGAGTCCTTGCCAAATTTGCCTGTGAACTACTAACAGGTAAATTAAGAAAAAGAAATTTGCTATGAGACGATGAATTCTACATTCTAGATTTTGACGTGTGTGTGTGTGTGTGTGTGTGTGTGTGAATTGGTAGTGATAAAGCCTGGGACTGCCTTTTTGGTGTTGTTTCTCTTCAGGGCAGTTATTTTTGATTTACCAAATTTTGCCTAAAAAAAAAACTGTGTTCATGAATTCATCATTTCTACAATGTACTTTACAGTCCAGTAGACAATCGGGAACAAAATTATGCAACAGAAAGGCCTAACAGGCTTAATGTGTCTGTCCATTTTAGAAAAGATGAAAGAATAATATGCAATTCATCAATGTTTACATTAAGACCATTATGAGGGTGTATTTATACATTTGAACGCATCGGTGTCATACTGTCATTTGAAGCCATTGTGAGCTTATTTCAGCCACACTGAGGACACTACCCTTACTTGTCAGCCGCCATTGTAATGGAAGTGACCGTCTCGTGAGACATTTATACTGCCGGCGCCCATCTGCCCCTCAAGGCTGCAAATGTTCAATACTATGTACCGTGGTGCAATCAAAACAGGCACCCAAGCTGTTTGTGCAAATTGAATGCTAATTATTGAAGGTTTTTTTTTTTTATTATACATACTGTCATTGATTTTTAACAACATGAAAATGCTTAATCAGTGTAGCTGTATCAGCAGGAACAACTACAGAAGTTTGATGTCAATTGAAGTGAAATGTATGATAAGATTTTGACATTAAATATGTGAATTATAGACAAGTTAGAAGCAATTAAGGTGGTTTTGTTGATTAGTGGGTACCTTTTGCTCCATCAGCAGTTTGTTGAATAATTTCTTAAATCTGTGCAAGGAGTTTTGTAAGACACAGATGGATTGGCAAGTGCTGTAAAACCAGAAGTTTTCGAATACGGGTACATGAAACTTTCACGAATTTCACGAGGCCATCATAGTTTGCAAAAGTAAAATGTGTGTGAAAGGTTTTGTCTGCACAATGCATTGAATGCCAGTCACCAGTTCATAAAAGTTTCAATATTGGCACCAAAAAAGGCTGTCAACTCCAATTCGCAAAAGATTCAGGCTGCGAATGTTTCTGTTAATTTTTTGTTTTATTTCAAGTATTTCATTCACATTGTCTCCATCAGCACATCACTGAGCCTGAAAAGCGATCGCTTATTTCATCTCGAGTATGCCCAATGCGGATTATTGCTCATACATAGTAGATATCTGCCATGTAGAATGTACTAGGGTGTAGGGGGCGGTGTATAGAGTAGCTTCAATTTCATGGTCAGGGAACTGAAGAGCATGCACAATAGTCCCATGTGTGTCTTTTTGCGCTGTGTAAACTTTTCAAGTCCCATCACCTGCTCGTCTGTGTTTGCATTTGAAAATTGGAGAGCAGCGGAGAGGATCATGATGGCATGGAGTGCATTCCTATTGTAGTTGGAATACAAGTAGACCGAGCGACCAAGGTTCATGAAATATCGAGTCCTCACAGAATTGGCTTTGGGTTCAGCATCTGAGCAGGCAATATCTTCCCTCAAATATCACCCTAGTTCCATTAATGTGAACAGGCAGTGCTTCCTGATTGTCTTATCCTAATGACTCATTTGTAATCATTTTTCTAGTTCATTGTGTGATTATTGCTTGGTTTCAAAGTCTTTGTCAGGACACAGTGAATGTTTCTGTCCAAATAAGGTCTATGTATATGTGTGAATAATAATGTCAAAAGAAACAATTAAAATTAGAATGATAATATTAATAATGGATATTTGATTATTATTTCAAGTATTAAAGTGATCAATAACAATAACAAACAAGTGATCAATATCAATAACAGTACGTAATCAAAATACTGATGCTTAGAATATCATGAGAATTATACCTATTTGCTCAATAATGAAATTTGTTAGTGCTTTAATGGAATGAATAACAGGAACTGATCAGACAGTATGCTTTACAGTGAGCAGTTAAGCCGTTGAGGACGAGTCCCGTGTATGCCCGGGCAAGCGTCTATGAGAAATGCGCGTTGTAACAAAATCAAACCATCCGCAACGGGTTAAGGATTCCATGATGGGACCATTACAGACTACAGATAGGTAACTGGGATAGGTATTAATGGTTATCTTCATCATCATTTCCCTTTCCTTGTTTGGAAGTAGTACCATTGGTTCTAAGAGCAACTCTATGCATATCTTTCCCCATCACGTCCTGTCAGCTGGGCCTGTGCTTCCTGTATGATTACGTTTGAACCAATTTTCATTGACCTCTGCAAATTTTGGGCAGATAACGGTGGGCATTGTGCTTTAGCTTGCTCTTCTAGCTAGATATCTTTATATGGTGGTACTGTACTTGATTGAAATTCAAATCCCAGTAATACTTGTAAGTTGGATGGAAGTAACAAACACACTGGAGAATCTGTTGTTCTTTGTGTTATTTACACCTGCTTTGAGTTTCAGTGATCCCAAACTGTTTTGTTATTTTTTTTTTTTTGGGGGGGGGGGGGGGGGGAGAGGGGTGGGGTAGGAGGAGAGGGGGTATTGTTTTGAAAGTTAAATTACTGTCTTCACTCACCTTAATATGATTTTATTTTCAATTTGGTCGTACCTTGATTCTGCTGTGTTCTTCTTTAATGTAGTCTGAGATAATGTAGCTATTCTCTGATTACATAATATATACACATGTATTTTTTTTCTTCTTCATATTTCTTCCTCCATTTGATGAAATGAAAAGTGTCCTCTGCTGACTTGTGTTTTAGGTGCATGCCGATAATACGACGAAACCTGCTGGGAGGAAACTCTATTCTCTATCCCGATTATCCGCTGTCCTGATTATGCAACACTGCAGACTGTAATTCTTGCTTGCAGTTGTTTTTGTTTATCTACAAATCTTGTGTCATACAGACAGGATGGCAATGATACATTGTATGTGTGTATGTGTTTGCATAGATATGTACACACATACATGTAAATTTGTGTACATGCAAGCTAACGATGTGTGCATATCTCGTGATCGGAATGTATAGGTGTTAGAATTGCAGAGGAGATATAAACAGCTGTTGGGAATTCACGCACAAAAAAGGCACTGCTGTGGATGCTTTGGATCCGAGCAGCCCTAATCTGGCCTCAGCGGTTGGCGCTTATTTCCTCATGAGCTGTTTGGTTGCCCAACAGTAAGCCCTGCAGATGCAGATAAAATGTTCTCAAGGAAGCTATTGATGGGACAATAGTGGATTTATCTTTTTTCACACTTTGCTGCGCACATCTTCGTCTTCCCGCGAAGGAGGAGAGAAGCATTTCCCCTTCTTCTCTCTCCCCCCCCCCCCCCCCACCACCACCACCCCTTCCCTCATTCGGTTTGTTAAATCCTCATGTAAGTTATCGTTCCTCGGCTCTTCATGCACGGATTACAGTGAGGGGGATTTTGTCAAAGATCAATAAAAGGTACTTTGTGTTGGAGAGAGAGAAAGGTTGGGTGAATTCCCAAAGACTGAACCACGAGATTGAAGCAGGAATGGGAATCCCTGATTGTAGCGGCAGCATTGTCTGTTACTTTCTGTGTGTGGAGGTAACTGGAATAGCTTTAGAGACATTTCTCCTATTATACAGGTGTTTTTCTTTTCGGCTTTAAGTTTATAGGCCTGTCTGTGAAGAAGTGAAACTGATAATTTGAAGTCATATATTTAGGATGTTCTGTTGTCCCGAATCCAACAAAAGAGAGGATATTCAACTGAACAATATACAGGAAGGTTTTAAGAAGTATTAATTCAAAAGTCTGGAAACTTCTCACTTTGCCTTGCCTTAAAAAAAAAAATCCACAGTGAATCTGAGTAAAATCATAACATTGTGCTTCCAAAACACTCTCAGGGGTATCCACAGAGCTCTCACATTGATTGCACTGTATTTAGATTTCACTTTGAGATATTTTTTGATATTTTCTATCTACACCCAAAATGTCATATGAAAAAAAAAACCCTCTCTATTCCACTTCATATTTTTGCCTGGTCTGAAAATGCTTTTAGCTTACTGAAAACGCTTTTAGCTTACTGAAAACCACTCTACACAAATACATTCTGTAAAGTAGTCTTTCCTATATTTTCCCAGCTATGCTTTGAGGATAATACAAATGTATAGCAGGTCTAAGTTTCAAGCTTACAACAAAGTCCTCTGGATCACACAATTTTCTCCCTAATGTAAGATTTTGATCAGAACTGAAATCTATAGGTTTCAGTGGGGAATTGAGAATAAAAAGAATGTATATTCAGGGAGAGATTGTCTACATTTTGCCATAATACGACGATTCATTGAAGTACTACCCAGCCACCGACAGCTAAATGAAATTGGCCAAACTAATGCATAAATTTTGAGCGGTAAATCTTTGCAGGAGATACAAAATATGGCACGTTAGGGCAACTAACTTGGATACAAAATATGGCATACGAACAGGTTTTATGAATAAAGTTGGTATTTTTTTTTTATATAAAAAATGAACATTTGCTATTATTTGCAATCATTTTAGCATTTATATCAAGGGTCCTGTTTACCTTTGGGAGCAGTGATCTAAAAAATGTTCAAGATATCACATTTGATGCATATATGTAGACCTGTCTGTTGTATCAGAAAACATCCTAACATACCAGTATTACAATTTTGCAATAAAGCCTAAAATATAAGGAGATATCAGTATTTTTCTCATTAAACGTAACTATAGACGGTTTAGTCGGGAAACATTTTTATCATAACCATTGTTCACATTTTGTGTATTTAACAATACTTAACATCAATTATACGGATTCAAAGTTTTACAGTGGTTGTTTCTATTCCTAACTCACATTTTAGAACTACAATGTATTTTAAAGCACTAATGCTGGGTTATCGTTTCTTCAGCAAATGGTAAATTATGCCTGTAACAATGTGTTTTCAAACAATTTCAATGGTCAAATATAATTCACATTCAAATACTTGTTATATTATACCTTTTGGGAAGACTATTAGTAGAATGTAGCAGTGTTGAACAAAGCAGAAATTACAGAATGATTATGCAGTGTATAGTGCAGTTTAAGTTTTTAAACAAAGTACCAGGTAGTACTGTACGAGCTGAAATTTTCGCAGTGGTTTTATTTTCGCGAATTTCGCGAATCGCCTTTGAACTGCGAAAATAACAACACGCGAATATAACAACGCGCAAATAGTTAAGTTCAGTTAGACCGTCGCAACCGCGAAATTAACAACACGCGCAAATGTCCTCCCAGTAGCAATTCGCGAAAATACATGTATCTGTACGCGAAAATTTCAGCTCGTACAGTAATTTGTGGAGAGCTGCATGGAACATCTGCATGAATGATGCAGTGATTTTCCAGATGCCATTTCTCAGGTGCGTTTGCTTGATCCTGTTTATTTCTGTGTGTGCATGTTTGTTTGTTTGTGTGTGTGTGTGTGTGTGTGTTTGTGTGTGTAGTGTGTGTGGGGATATACCATATTATCAACAATGTTTGATTTTGTTGCAGCAAAATACAGTCTCCAAGGAATTGGATGCATTAGTTATACCCATGGTTGCAAAGCAGCTTAGAGCAGAATGAGGTATCATTCATATTTCAAAGAAGTACAGTGGAATCTTTATAGGCAGGCTGTCAAATGTGAAAAATAAAAGAGATTACATTTTCCCGGACAATACCATGTCCTGAACAATGTGTGGAGAGTTCTGGATAGAGTTGAGCTGTAAAAATGTGATAGATTTCAAAGCAGAGATACCTTTTACAAAGACAGTACTGTTGTATTTCAAATCTAAATTCTCCTTGGGTTTAATAATACTCTCTGGAAGTGGTAGAGCTAATTCTGTAAACCAGGAGGGAACCGCCACAAGATATTTATGACAGTTATCAGTTTATGTGTGCGTGAATGCAGAACAAATAATTGCTATGTTGGGTAAGTCTTAAGCACAACCCTCATTTTTTTATTTTTTGTGTGTGTTCTCTCAAGAAAGTATAAAGTCTTTGCAGACGGGGAAACACATAAATCTTCAAAGCGAGAAAGATGTGTCTGTCCGTCGTCCGAACCCGTCGTCGTCGCCATGGAATCACCATACATCTCTGTCTGGAACTGACGCTTAACCAAATAAAAGCGTAGATCATATCGCAGCAGGTCACATGTATCAGTTTCATTGGTCGGGTAAAAGCTTCAGCCACACGAGGGCCACTGATGCATTTAGCGAGTGGTTGCACTGTAGATCATTCGGACAGATTATCCCCCCCCCCCTGCTTTTTCTGTTCTACTTTGTGTCACCCCAACACATTTCTGCTAGTTAGTCTTCAGGAGAGACTCTCGTGACTTCTTGTCATGTATGCTTTTGTGCAAAATGTCAAGTAAGCTTGAATATATGTGACCGTGCACCTCAAAACGAACATAAAGTCGCACACACTGATTTTGCGTGAGGACTGAAAATAAGTGAAATGGGTCAACCTAGTCGAACTTGACTTTTTCATATTTTCTGAAAGAGCGGGTCTTCTCTAACACTATGCTAAAATTTGGTATCATAAAACGGGCAGGAAAGTGTGTTTTTTAGCAGTTTATCTCGGAACATTTTTGGTAGAATATGATTACGTGTGTCTTTAGAATCCCTTTTTCATTTCTGAAAAACCGTGTCCACACTCTTCACTTTCAACTCTAATAACTTTTGAAGATATAAGGCTACTGCTTTGAAAGTTGGCATTAATTATGGACAGAATGTGTTAATGAGGCATGCTTAATTTCAGTTTAATCTGATAATCCCTTCATTGTTGTTACTCTGGTGGTTTACTTCCTGTTTTTGTCCCTTTCATCGCACAGCCAGCATGGTTTGGTAAAGGTTAAGCACTTGAATAGACACTGTACTTCAGAGCCTCTTTTCTCAGTTCACACTTTTCCTGAGTTTGTGCTTTCTTCCCAATGTTTAGATAGGTTAGGAGAGTCCATTTGATTTGAGTTATACATCATATTAAAGCTTAAAGTCTGCTCTTTCAGAATATTGTCTTAATTAAAAATTCATTTCTGGCGACTTTTTGTTTGTTTTGAGGTGCAGGGGCACTTATAATGTGATATACAATTAGTGGACTCTTCTCTTTCTTCCTCAATTTCTCTCTTCCTAGGACCTCAATAGTGGGATTCGCACCGATGGAAAAATTAGCAGGATACAAATCTCAAGATTTTTGCTTGTGTGAACATTAAAATCCCACAAAATAGAGCAATCAGCATTGCATTCCAAATCCCTTGAAATCTTGTGGTTATTTTGATAACTCGTGATAACTGGCACCATGGTTTGGTATGTGAACACTGGAGCAAAAGATCTCGAAAAATGGTTTGTCCCTTCATTCAACACATGCAAGAAGATTGAACTGCATCCGAACACAAGGGTAAGAGTCACCAATAAGTTTCGGTAGATTTTGGGTGTGCGCAGTTTGGTCGACAAATTATCAAGAATGGCAAGTAGCAGTATATGTCTGTCTCTCTTAAAGGGATGGTATAGTTATGGTTGAGATGGGGATTCAGGTATAAACTTTTTTCGTAAGATTATTTAGGAACCACTTACATGAACCTATATATATATATGTTTGCGTGTATTGTTTTTGAGTGTTGGATGGGTAGGGTCATGAGCCATGCATGCTTTTTGCGTGTAATAAGATAAGTCATGTACATGTGCAGGGACCAAGTGCAATATTTTGATTATTACAATACGTGTACTTGCTGTACTTTGTTTAGTGTTATGTTACTTGTCCTTCAGTTATGTATACATTTTTATTTTCCTTTACATGTGAAATTTTTAATGGAGACTGTTGCAAAGATTTTTATGCCGTAGTGCATGACAATAAACGATCTGATTCTGAATCTGAATCTGAATCTGAAATAATTAACATACAATTCTAGGAGGAATTAAAAGTTTATCTGATGAAAATTAGTTTTAAAATGGCTGAGACATCCCAAAACAAAGTAAAACAAAGTGGTCCTACAATGTACATTGTAGTAAAAGATGGGTCCCACCTTTCATTAGGACCTCTTTGTTTTTGGATTTCTTAGCCACATCAAAACCAATTTTCTTCAGATAAACTTTCAATTCCTCTTAGAATTGTATGATCTTAATTATTTCATATAAGTGGTTTTTTATTTTCTTGCAAGAAGTTAAAACCTGAATCACCATCTCAACCAAAACTATACCATCCATTTAAGTGGTGCATATATATGTTTGCGTGTATTGTTTTTGAGTGTTGGATGGGTAGGGTCATGAGCCATGCATGCTTTTTGCGTGTAATAAGATAAGTCATGTACATGTGCAGGGACCAAGTGCAATATTTTGATTATTACAATACGTGTACTTGCTGTACTTTGTTTAGTGTTATGTTACTTGTCCTTCAGTTATGTATACATTTTTATTTTCCTTTACATGTGAAATTTTTAATGGAGACTGTTGCAAAGATTTTTATGCCGTAGTGCATGACAATAAACGATCTGATTCTGAATCTGAATCTGAATCTGAAATAATTAACATACAATTCTAGGAGGAATTAAAAGTTTATCTGATGAAAATTAGTTTTAAAATGGCTGAGACATCCCAAAACAAAGTAAAACAAAGTGGTCCTACAATGTACATTGTAGTAAAAGATGGGTCCCACCTTTCATTAGGACCTCTTTGTTTTTGGATTTCTTAGCCACATCAAAACCAATTTTCTTCAGATAAACTTTCAATTCCTCTTAGAATTGTATGATCTTAATTATTTCATATAAGTGGTTTTTTATTTTCTTGCAAGAAGTTAAAACCTGAATCACCATCTCAACCAAAACTATACCATCCATTTAAGTGGTGCAAAAAAACCTTGAGATTTGGATTTCTATGGTTGTACCGCTGCTTTGTCTGTGTGAATGCCATTATCGAGTTTGTGGCTATTACCTCTTTTATACAGGAAATGATTCTCTGCTTCTTTCCAAGCCCTTTCCTATCTATAGTGCAATCACTTTTGAATCCCCAACATTTCTTGGGTGTAGCGATACAGTATTTCGGGAATGCCGGTGAAAAATTTGTCTTGACTTGTTGATATTAAAGGGCAGTTAATGTCAGTCCCTTAGAAAGGGGTAGGATGTGGGTAACCAGTAGTATGAAAAAGAATTATAATTACGTAGGCCCAAGACAGCATGATGACCGCATGTATGTAAAGAATAATTTGCAGGTGAGTACTACGCGAAACAACACTTTCTTCAAATTGTGTTTTCATCCACATACACACACACACAATTACAGAGGTGTTTGGTTCTATCATTGTGATTTAAAGACTTAACCTTTTATAGAGAGACATATGAACCTGACTTACACCTAAGTGCTTTGATATCATTTTTATAACTTTGTTGTGACCATAACAACTTGTTTGATTAAAATGTCAGTGGCATTATACCTTTTGGTCATAAGGAGCATGATTTTTGTGTGACATTTTATTTCTCATCTTTATGTTGAGAAGACATGAAATGCAAGGTATCACTGTTAAAAGCCACATTTGACTGTTAAGGATCTAACCTGGCAGGGGGTAAAAAAAGAAGGGAGTTCTTTTTTTTCCTCATTGCCAATGTTTTTGGCACAAGATGCCGAAGTGTTGGAGCGTACACACTGCCGGGGAATAAATGAATGGCACTATTTCGATCACCATGACAACCGCAGTAATCCCTGCCTGCATCTACAGAGGTAACCTTGACTATGATTGCCTTATGGGGCATGAGACAGATAGCAGTTGTCTACAAAAGAAGGTTAACCGTGGCAGGGAGCATCTAAAACTCCCCTTGCCAAAAGAGCAATTTGAAAGCATAGTTAACGGTCAGGGCAGTTCAAGAGGGCCATGTAATTGACCTACAATGTATGTAGCCCTACACGTACTGCTTGTGTCTTGCTCTGTTTGTTTCTGATATGTATATAATATTTCCTGTTTACTCCTCTTCCTCTTGAAATAAAGACTACATAATAGAGGAAACTAGACAGACTGTGAATCACTGAATCCTGGACATGATTGTGTAGGCCTATATCGGCAATCATACATGTATCTGTGGTATCTTGGTGTTGTTTGCATCAAAGTTTAAAATCATGCCTTAAACGTCTTTATGTTTCTTCCTCATTGAAATGGTGGTGTGAAGATGGCTGATCATTCATCCTTCCATCAGTATTTGACTGCTTTATTTGTTGTTATTTTTTTTTTTTTGGTTACTATTGAACTTGAAATCATACTTAGCTTGTGGTATTGGCATATGATTTGATTTGATAAAGGCCTACTGTACATTGTAGGCCTACATAATAGAGTATATGATGGTGGTCATATTACATCAAAATACTGTTTATACTATGTGTGCATTCATATATATTTATTTGTCTAGGCCTATATGTACAATGTACAATGTATATGTGACATGGCCTTAACCTGTTGAGGACGTGCCTCGAGTATACTCGGGCACGTGTCTCATATGGTAAAGCGTATATTGTTGTAGCAAAATCAGTCCGTCCTCAACGAGTTAGTGAAGTATTGATTACTGGGATACAATGCTTCTTGTGAATGTATAAAAATGTGTAGAAATATGGACTTCATCATGTTGTGATCTTATGACTTATATACTTTGTATAAGAAAGCTCTTGTAGAAGGCAGATGTAAGAGTGATTTAAGCTGAATGGTTTACATAAATTACAAGGCAGGAAGCGGGGTGTATAGGCATATGTACCGAGCATGTTTCATGTTATTTGATACAATCATGATTATAATGGAATCAACATCGCTGCCTCTCTTGTGTCTATCAGTAGTGCAATGCATTTTATAAGATGTTTGTCATAAAGATGGTGTATGCTCTGCAGCTGTGTAGGCCCCTTTAACTCCATTTCAAGTGTTTCAGGGACTTCGGGTGCAATTTGCTTTAACAAAGGCATGATTTACCATTTGCAGATGAAACAAAAACCCATCATTAGTGCTTCAAAATGGTTCTAAAATGTGAGTTGGGGATAGAAAAAAAAAAAACATAAAAATTTGAACCAGTATAATCAATGTCAAGTATAGTTAAAAATGTGAACAGTAGTTATTATAAAAAGCGCTTCCAGACAAAACTGTCTACAGTTATGGTTTAATGAGAAAAATAGTGATATCTCCTTATATTTTAGGTTTTATTGCAAAAATTTCTATGGTAGGATATTTTGTAATACAACTGACCTACACATACCTTAAAGTACATACATGCATCAAAAGTGATATCGTGAACATTTTTTAAAACACTGCTCCCAAAGGTAAACTAGACCTTTAAATGTGCTCATGATTCAAGGTCAAGTTGACACAAAAAAAAAGAAAAAAAAAAGAAAAAGAATGTTAACAACAAGTGCAGCAACCAGAACTTCTGTTCTGATATCAGTATCTAAAAGGCAGTTGGGTTAGATGGAAAGTGGGCTCATTTCTGCGCCATTCTTCCAATATTGCAAGTGAAAGATGAGTCTGGAGAGAGGAAGGCAGTTTGATGCCTCTGATTTCCTCTGTGCAAATCTCTTGCCCCATTCACACTAAATAAATAAGTTGAATGTGGTATATACACAATGTAGGCCTACTGTTTCCCCCTTACAAAAATGTACATGTACTCCAGGTTGAGGTTTACTGTAATAAACTACACAAACTCAAATTAAAGAATGATGTGAGTTTCATTATATCAGACATGATATGAGAATAATTTTTTGTGTGCGTCATTTTTTTTTTTTGGAATTAGGAAACTGCTTTTAGTGAATTTGTCCCAATTACACGTGGTATGAGTATTAGATGAAGTGATGAGGTAAATTTTCTCCCAAGTTGTGACCTGCACATATTCTTCACCCTCCACCAAAACAAACAAACAAACAGACAGACAAACATACAAACAAACAAACAAACAAACAAACAAAAAAACCACACACAACAGCATGTGATTGTGTCAGATAATTGTAGGAATGTAATAATTGAGTCATGATTTTTGTTATGGCTATAGAGGATGGGGAAGTTATTTTGCTCAGTTTTGAACCCCTATCCTCCCCCTCCCCCCCCCCCAAAAAAAAAAAATGATTTCTAATAATCTCATGCCAGCTAAAATAGGGATACCATGATCTTCTCATGTTTTTTCATCTGATATTAATGTGTCATAAAGAACATACGGAACTTTTATTTACCATGTGAAAGTTACATTTTTATTGTATGTCTTATCGACATCAATATTCTTCTGCCCTGTATGTTTGGTATTTACCATACCAAATCTATCAGTCGACATTGACATGGAGTGAGGTTTTTCAGCTCGAGATTGGCTGATGTGTGTGAAAACATTAAAATTTCTGTCTTGACATGACTTTTGGACAATATTTATTTGCTTGCGGTTTTTTTGGTAAAGAAGGCATATAGAACTTTCATGTGCTTCTTTAAAGCTAATGAACATGTTCTAAAAAATTTTCATCCATTAAATAGTACAGACTTTGCAGTCACTTTGCTTGAGATGTAGGAGGGTAGGAAACACACTTAGTGTATGGAGACAATCTAAGGGCTTTGCATTGATACTTGCTCCCAATGCATATCATTCTAGTGTGAAATGGAATCTAAACCAGCAACAGTGAGGACTATTCAGGGACATTCCTCACCAGAGGCCTGCCACTGATCCCAAAACTCGGTCAAACTCCCATCCCCCAGGGGGGTCGTTCAACTCCAAACTCTGTCCCAGCGAGTTGGGCAGGTCTGTATTCATCTGCGTGTCCAAGCTATGGCCGTATTTGGCAAATATTTCGTGATCTCGGGAGAGCTTGTGGAGGCTTCCATGAGGCCTAGTGCCAAGCTGCTGTCCTATTGTTCTGTAGTCCGTCTCGGCAGTAGTTGGTTCCCTAGAGGACCTATGCAAGACAAAGGCATGTTGACTTGTTAATCTGTAATACATCGATTATCACCTACATGGCCAAATTAGTATTTAAATGCATACCAATGATTTTTTCGACTCTTTTTCTGCAGATTACTTGAATACTTTCTTCAGATAATTTGGGTACGCCCACAAAAAAAATCTTCCAAACCAAGATTCTGTCAATGACATTGTCTGTTAATCATTGCTGAAGTACAAATATGATTTACAATAGACATCTTAGCATGCATCTTCCCTTCATTTGAGCATAATGTTCAAGTGAAATTTGTTTGCGGTACTGAAATTTTTGCACATTTTGCGCGACTAGACACCAGCACAAAAATAGAAGCATGTGATTATTTTTGCTTGGTATATGTTTCAATAGTTCATTTCTTGATTCCGCGCAATCAAAAACACGTGAACCTCGTGTTACCAGGCCGAGCGCAGAAAATTACTCATGCGAAAATATCCACTTTTACCGTAATTTGCATTTTTCCATGTTACCAATTCAATATAGTTATCAAAAAGCATTGTATGGAAATATGCAAGTTATTCTATGGTTAGTCTAGGGGAAGGTGCATTCTGATGTCTTTTGTTAGTCACATCAATACTTTAAAAGTGATTGGCAGATGATGTCATAGACAGATTCAACCATATTCAACGTGGAATACACTGTAACATCATGTTTCAGACTTCAAAGACAGAAACATTGAATTTTCATCATTTTTTTTTTTTTGTACACGATCAATGGAAAATTATGAAGTTATGACATGGTTAGCTCACTCATTTGCATATTCATATCCACTATACAAGAACTGTTTTGCAGAAATTAGCAAAACTTCAAAATGTCATAACTTCTGTATTTTTCATCCAATTTCAGTCAAATTTTTTACCATTGAACTTGTAAGATTTTACTTTTTTTTTTTTATTAGACTAACTTATATTTGGACTGGATTTCCCCTTTAAGTACCGTGCAGATGCACGCAAAGGTACAGACTGTAAGCCAACTTGAAGTGAACTCAAAAAGAATCACAAGATTTCTCAGGGTTAATGCTCTATCCAGGAGCTGCAGGAGGTCCCCACTCAAAGTTAACATTGTGTGGATACCAAAATCAACCAACTCTAATGTAAATGTGACCTCTCTTTGATCCCCATTCCCTTTTGCTTCCATGTCAACCTCCCTAATATAAATACAGTGCTCCTCATACTGGGGTCATCACGAACTTCCTGTTCTGAGGTTGTATCATCGAGAGGACTCGCTCGTAGTTGTGGCGACAGGTGCTTATCGATGATAAACTACATGCGATATAACTTACACTTGTAACCTTGAAGTGAGCTAAAAATTGGAAATTAATGATCACCATCTGAATGTAACTAGAGTGTTAAAAAATACTTCTGATGATAATAATCCAGTGTGCCCAGGAACCATACCCAGGTGTATTGACCTTTAATACATTAACCCGTTGAGGACGGTTTGATTTTGCTACAACACGCATTTCCCATAGACACCTGCCCTAGTATACTCTGGACTCGTCCTCAGCGGGTTAAGAACCTGGCATGTCTCTGATATTTTCTTTTGAAATCCGATTTGCATTTATTCTCAACTTTTCTTTCTACTCTTGTCATGGTTTACTGACCCCGATGTGCAAATGCCTGTCAGAGGATGACTCGCTTTCGTCTCACCTGATGTAAACCTTGACAATTGTCAGGAATTTCTGTGTTGTGGAAACAATGAAAAGTCACTCACCTGCGTTGATTCGCTCCAGAGGTCACACCTGCAGTTTGTCAGAGGGTGATCTCCCAAATGTCTATCCAGTGCTTCATGCATTTTGAAAGCCAAGGTTGTCTCAAAATTCTGAAGTTTAGTGTGCTTCCAGCCCCATGACTGTGTCATGCAAATTTAAACTCTGTGGTCTTTTATAGTGAGCTAAATTGAGTCCATTGTATAAGTAAGTCATTTCATATCTCTCACGACATTCTGTCTTGTTCTTTGCAGGTGACTGCTGATGACGTGTTGGAAAAGAAGAACAGTACCAGCCCAAAGATGACTTCTTGTCACCTGTCAAATCCACTTAGGGGGACTCACAGATTCCTAGTGAATCTTCTTCTGCTGCTGTTCATTGCTGTGTCTGAAGTTGCCTCTTCTTCAGGAATCTTGGATGCCTACAACATCGCTTCCTTTGCTCAACCAGAAGGAGAAGCAACGTCACTGACTAAATTCGTTGTTGATAGCAGGACAGGCAGTGTGTACTTAGCAGCAGACAAATACTTGTACAGATTAGCACTAAACTTGACAGTGCAGGAAAGCGACATTGCTACGGGTGCAGAGTGCGCTGGCGACGATCTGTGCCACGACGTTGCCAAGATTCTCGCAATTGCTGCAGGCGATGCAGGTAGCTTGATCATTTGCAAAAGCCGGGATGGCCTGTGTGAGCAGAGAGATCTCAGCAGGATATCGCAAGTACTGAACCCCGACGAGATCGGTATGGTGGTAGTGGTGCCAGGGGATCCCATGGAACTTACTTCTGCTGGAGTGGTTGCACCAGGTCAGGATGGCACAGAGGCACTCTTTGTGGCCAACACCCTGAGTGTGGATTTTCCATCTATCATTCATCCAGTCAGTAGGTGGTACATCGAATATTCGTTTTTGTTCGACAGTGGCTCTGTGAACTTCTTTGCGTTGGGAGATGTCAATGTGAACGACTTCCAGATACAGTACAAGGATGCATTCACCTACGGTGGATTCGTTTACTATGCATTGAACCAGGAGGATAGGAATGGCCAGTACTTCAGCAAACTTGCGAGAGTTTGCCCCAACGTCGACGACACGTTCAGATCGTACACTGAGATTACGCTGCACTGTGGCAGTGCGGATTCTAGTCACTACAACTTATTGCAGGCTGTGAGTGTCGGGGCAGCTGGTGGCGCCTTGCAGCAGTCGCTGGGTCTGGAGTCGGCATCCGAGAAAGTTCTGTATGCGACATTCTCCTCCTCTGAGCCCTTTGGCAGCTCGTCAAGTGGAGAATCGGCCATCTGCGTCTTCAGCATGAGGGACATTGAAGACTCCTTCTTGCAGGCTGTCAGAGATTGCCTGACAGTGACTAATGCTGCAACCTCACTCTACTACCTTGCTGGCTCCACTTGCAACATATATGTATGTAGACCTATCTTATCTTGTTATAATCTGAAGCATGTATTGATTTTTTTTTTCTAATTGCTTAAAGTAGTGTTGTGATTACTATTCTTAAAAGAGTCTGAATTAAGACTAGTTCATGATGGAGTTGAAGGTGAGGGAGTTGCAACATGGATCGTGATTAAATGCATGGAACCCTTACATCATGCCTCGAGATTCCTTAAATGTGTCTTTTGCGGATGTTGACACAACAAGTAGGTTTAAAGTGATTGTTAGGTAGACATTGGTCAAGAATTTAGTGGCACATAATGACGTAATGTATTATGTATGATGATACAGATAAGCACAATAAAGCATATTGGGTAAAATAGTTGTCGTGTTTTTAAACTATAGAGGGTAAATTTTACCAAGATTTTATAATCTTTAGATGAAAAAGTTCTTCTTGACCAAGTAGTGCAAGTGTACAGAGGGGAAAAAAAGTTCAATTTCAATGCAATTTGCAATTTATTGTTCAATAAGCTGCAAAGAGTAATAGGGAATACAAAATATACCTCTGGTTGTGGAAGTGATGGGCCATGATATCAGCACTGTATCAAACAATATATGTGACCCTGCATCACAAAACAAACAAAAAGTCGCCAGATATGGATTTTTAGTTAAGGGCACATTCTGAAAGAGCAGACTCTAAGCTTTAAAATGATGTATAGCCAATTGAAATGGACTCTCCTAACCTATCTAAATATTGGAAAGAAAGCACACACTCTGGAAAAGTGTGAATCAAGAAAAGAGGCTCTGAAGTACAGAGCACATCTGTCTATTCAAGTGCTTAATCTTTACCAAACCATGCTAGCTGTGTGATGAATGGGACAAAAAACAGGATGTAAACCACTGGGGCAACAGCAATGAAGAGATAATCAGATTAAGTTGAAATTGAAGATGCTCTATTAACACATTCGGTCCATGATTAATGCCAACTTTCAAAGCAGTAGCCTAATCTCTTCAAAAGTTATCAGACTTGACAGTGAGGAGTGTGCAAAGGGTTATCAAGAAATGAAAAGGGTCCGCTAAGGCACACCAGGGGTAAAATTTGTCAGCAGTGACAACTGCCACATTTCTATGACAAATTTGCTCTCAGCCAATCAGATGCGAGGATTTCTGTAGCTTGTCACATCTATGACAACTTGTCACTGAGTTGTAGTTGTAGAAATACTGCTGAAAATGCACTTTCCCATTCATTTTGTGACCCCAAACTTAAGATAATGTAGAAGAAAGGTAGTTAGTTCAGAAAATATGAAAAACTCAATATTGACGTGGTTGACCCATTTCACCCTTTTTGAGTCCTCACATAAAATCAAGGCGTGCGACTTTTTGTTCGTTTTGTGATGCAAGGTCACATATATTATAAAGCGTTAATGACAGCATAATATTCACTTCCAAATTTGGATTTTTTTTTTTTTAAATGTAGAAAGAAGTGGATTTTTGCGAGATGTTGAAAAAAACAGAAAGCTTCAAATGGTTCCTCATGGAAGTCTCAGTGCTAGTATCATCCTAGTGTTAGAGACAGTTCTCAAAAATGCCACTGCTGGTTTTGTACACCCCCTCATTCATTCCTCACGACTGTGTAGTTGAGAGATCCATCGGAGTTCAGAGAACCGCCCACTCTGCATATCCGGCCCTTTATTTGGCATTTTTTGCTGATTGAGGTTTCCACATGAATGCTCTGCGTCTGCATGATACAGGAATACTAACGTTGTTTGCAGCCAGAAAAGTGTAAAGTGATGCATGCAGCATGATAGAATGATGGAGTTATACTCTGGCGAGTCGCCGAGCTTCGGGTCTCTCTCGTGCCGGAGAGCGGCATTCAAAATGAAATGGGAAACTGATTGAATAGTCTGCACGCTGTACGGAGTGCTGATTCAGATACGCCACCTGTATTTACGGTATTGAAGTGTGCATGCATTCTTCAAGAACTTAAGTGCTCAGGCCACATTTACATACATGTATGTTGTCGTTAATGCATACATGAGTAATACCCAACGAACACATTGTCAAGATCTTTTTTTTTGTTTTTAAACTTTTAGGTCTGAAATGAGTGAGTGATGGCTCATACTGTGATATAATTTTGTGAAAGAGTTTTGCAAGTCTTAATATCAAATATTGTAGAGTTCATTTCCAACCAATATAATCATAACATATGAATACACATAATACCACAACAATGTACTGAAACAAAACTATGAACTGAGATACAATGTTGTCAATTTCATGACAAATACCAAAAGAAATCTGTTAGAAATGCAAGAATTTCAAGATTTCAAATGACAAGAACTGCTAAAAAGCAGTGCTTGTAGTTATGCAGTCCCCTCACAGAAAATACCTAATTACAAAACTTACAACCAGGCAAATTTCTTGAAAAAAAAAAAATGAAGACATAAAAAACAAGACAGGAAAGAAGTATACACATATAGACATATGAACATGACACAGCTCTCTTCTAAAAGAAGAAAGTAGGAAAGTAAAGATATCAATTTGTGATATCTTCTGACATTGCAAAATACAAATTGTAGGTGTGGCTATGTGCCATGGTAATAATGTTGCTAAAGAGGAGTTATTGCATAAACCTGACAGGGAGGTTAGAAAAGCATGTTTGCTGTACCCTGTACAATACCTTTAGACATTGAGATCTAGCTACGTGTACATAACTCAGTCGATGGCTTGCCAACTTGACAAATTTTGCTCAAACGCACAACCGCCTACATACCGATCAATAAGTGGCGATATGCCACAGTACATTGAAAGTGTTGTGGCCTTAAATAACTTTGGTATGAATTTACAGCATGGTAGCAAAGCTTACAATTTTTCTATACAACTCTGCTGTACAACTGCATTTCTAACATAAACATTTCAAGTTTATGAAAAATGGAATGTTTTCCAAAAACGCTCATGCGTTGCGATCTTAGAATAATGTAGCACACAAAGAGTTGAAAAGGGGTCATGTGATGTACAGCAGCAGCAACAGTGAGCAAGCAATTAATGTGCAACTGGCTCGGCAAGTCGACATTATGGTCTCTGTCACATGAGATATGGGTTGCTCAGTCAGGTATAGAGAGGTTTGGGGGACAGCAATCAATCTCCAACCAAGGATATCTAACATTTGGCATCTGCTACTTATTTCTTTCTCAAAACTCATCTTCTAATTGGGATTTTTTCCTCTCTCTCTTTTTTTTTTTTGGGGGGGGGGGGAGGTGACTCTTCTGTTAGTTCATACTGGCATCTAGTGTATAATGTCCTTCAAGTCAATGATTTGATAACTTATGAATAAATTATGCTAGTATTTCCACAACTTCTTCTCACCAGGTGATGGAGATACACATTGATTCCAGAGCTTGTAGATACATGAGTTTATGGGTGCTTCTGCTTCTACTGTACGTAAATTGATATAATGCTCTGATCTGAAAGAAAACTCACCCCTGTGAGTCCATTTTAAAGGAAAATTAGGCAAAGGAGTTATCCCTATTAACTACAATTCACTTTCATGTTACACAGCAATTCTTCAAAACAGTTTAATAATTCATTACGAATTTCATTGAAATATACGTTATTGATTGCAGTGAAAAAAATCCCCCAGATGTGACCAAAAGTTCGGGGGGGGGGGGGGGGCAATAAGCTAAGCTACATGTATTGGGAAGTCATTAACCATGACAATTGTTGGAAGTGTGACATATCTATGTTCGTCACATGACTGTTAGTCTGTTATGTGTAACGTCATAGTTTGCCCATGTATGAAGTGTTGCTAGCAAAAAGGCATATTTTCTTCATGACTACATATGTATGCGTGCGAGGTATTTCATTCAAGGACGCTTCTATTCTCCACAATATTGACTCCATTTAAGTAAATATTTGTCATACCTTTTTGTGCATAACCCCCCCCCCCCCACACACACACACGCACAACACCAATAAGAAAAATCTATCTTTAGGTGATATGATGGTTATATGACCAAGGTACATTTATCAATTTAAGAGCCCCCCCCCCCCCTCAAAAAAAAAAAATGTATTAGTTAATGCGCACTTGTGTTTTAACTTTCAGTTTCATGTAGTTAAACATGTTAGACCCCGTTTACAGTGCGGGGCTGGGCCGAGCCGCGGCAAAGCCGCGGCCGAGCCCAGTCTCAATTGCGCGGCCGAGGCCTGCAATTCTGTCCGTTTACACTGCCGGGCTCGGCCGCACTTTTAATTCAAACCTTTCAATATTTTGTCGTAGTGGCGCTCTGCTTGTAAACAAACACAATTTGGTATAGTCTGGTTTTCAGACCCTTTGCCAACTGGATTCCGTGGCGACGAAGTTGCCGTTCGGGTAAAGGCCTTTGCCGAAGGAAAAATCCTTTGCAGGACAAAACCACCTTAAACTATACTAGTTTTCGACGTTGAGGGGGTTAATATCCTGAGAAGCGAAATAGTACGGGCAGAGTGTCTGGAAGCCAGACTAAAATTGGCCGCGCATTTGGCCCAGTTTGCGGCCGAGACCACCTCCAGAGCGTGGCCAATTTTGGCCCTGCATTTGGCCTTTTGCGCGTTTACACTGAAATGAAGGCGGACTCGGTCGCGGCCAAGCCGCGGCCGAGCCCCGCACTGTAAATGGGGTTATAGTTATCACCTCTTTTAACTCAGCATCTTCCGTGAAACACCACTGCAACTTGCATGTAAAGGCCACCTGTCTAATGTGGCCATCACACATATCATTTGTCTCCCATGAGCAATAGTTCACATTGAACAGCAGTTACATAATTCTAGGTTACGCATAATCTGTCAGTGATGTATATTAATTGGTCCGTATGCATTTTTAAAATATTTTGTTCTGCCAAATGTTATCTCACATAAGAGATTCATTTTGTTTTGTTTTGTTTTTGGGACTGAAAACAAAATCATTAACTGAGAGTAAAAAACCCGAAAGCAATTACCTGTACTGTTTTTCCGCACCAGGTCAATTTTGATAAATAACCTTGGCAAGCATATTTGTTTGGAGGAAACATGATTGTGACATTGAATGTCATATAATCTACAATAAATCAAACTGGCCTCCAACCTGTCCAATAGTGATCACTTGTCTTTAAAGGTCCCCCTTTACCATGAATGGTTGCAATGACATGCATGTCAGACTTAACATGCAACTACTTCTCTCATTTGCTGAAAGATTGGTTCTGGAATGCAAAATATGCTTGAAATATATTTGTATGATTCAAGTTGTTTTTATTAGTAAGGAATTCTTCATCTACAATCGTTAGAAGTTGTGACTTTTCTGTGTCCTCATTTTTTTTTCTGATAAAGCTGTAGATTGTTAAAATAGTATGGGTGAGCAGAAGTACTCCCTCTTTTATTAGTAATACAAGTGGGTGCTTGATTGAAAGGCTGCTGAAAGTGCTTCGCAGTGTGGGCAGCCAAAGACCCTCCCGTTCATATTCCATCACCAGCTGATAGATCTCCATACTAAGCGTGTGGACGCCTGTCGTGTCGCACCAAATGCGCTGATCCGTCGTCGGCAGTGCTGTACTTGGGCCTAGCCTGCAGAAGTCGTCAGCCAGTCCTCATTCATGGCCAGCCAAGCGCACCTAATAATTCCTTTCTGGCCAATTGATGCTGCGTCAGAGGTAAAACGAGTTTCCCCGCTCCCGTGCAAGCCATATCCCCTCCCGTGTGTCTTGGAGAGGTGTGACATACTCACTGGCCGCTGGCCCGCAATCTGCCACTGTTTTCAGTCCATTTGGAAACGTTGTCAAACACCACCCATTTTTTTAAATTCTTTATTGTATTATCATCATTTTTTTTTTACTCGGGTTTTGTCAACTCTATCGGAAATTATTCTGTTTTGATTCCCAACTTCATTCAGTCATAAGGCACAACCCCCCCCCCCCCCCCCCCCCGCTCTCTCTTTTGTTACTGTAAAGGTTACGGTCATGTGGCCAGTTGATGCCAACGTCATTGGATCTTGAAGGTTTATAGGAGGAACTTGCGTCATTGTAATGATGAGAAAAGGAGGGAAAGATAGACTAGATAGGGAAAGACTCTCATGGTGTGAGGTGAGTCTGTAGGTGTGATGATTGAAAGCCGGAATGGTTTTAGAAATGAATGATCATAATTCCAGATGGAGAGATGAAGTCGAGTTCATTATTGTGTCCCAGATTTTCTGGGATTATATTATACATATGTAGGCCATTATTGTTGAAATTTAGGAATGAATAGTAGTGTTTGCTTTAAAGGATATGATTTTGACTTTTTAATTTTGACCTCTGTGTTAGTGCAGAGACCTGCTTTTTTTTCACCCAAATATTACACTGCCTGTTTAAGTCATGAATATTACTTTAAAAATGTGAAAAGAATGTAATTTAGGTCATTTGCTTTCGTGAAACTTCCTGCAACTTAACAGCTTTTTTGACCAGAAACTTCCATTACATGTTTTCAACAAGGGTATTATGTTTGTTTATTGATATTTAACACATTCATCCTGTACTAAAATTAATTATCGATATTTAAATCTCCATTGTGTTTTGTTAGCCACCATTAAATGCATAACACTTATATTGTGTTGACCTACTTAGCATGACCTGATTTGAGCAAGGACTAATTAAAGATAATATAAAGTTTTGGTGTTACCTCAAAAGTTTCCCTGAATTTCCTTGTCTTAGTTTGTGTTTCAGGTTAAAGTACCTTTCATATAACTAACACTGTGAGACTTACTCACCCCAAAGTGCTGTCATGTCTTAGTAATCATGCAATAATGGTTTCGTACCAGAGCCGCTGCTGTACGGCGGCGAGGTAGTACACATGTTGTACGAAATCATTATTGCATGATAACTGCGACCAGCAGCGTGCAGCCCCATACGCATACTGAGTAGCTAACTGCGACCAGCAGCCCCATACGCATAGCTAAATGGGGCTTCGCATTGTAGCTTACAGGATCATGACAGATTTAGTATCGCGGGTAAATATCAACTTAGAATCCAAAAAATTCTTCAATTTGAAGACTTACCAATTAAGTTGAAGTATTGAAAACAGGCTTCGGGCAACGTTTGGTTTTGCCAATAGTCCCTTTCTGTTCGAATTGATGACTGAATGTGACTCGGTCGAGAGGACCTTGGGAGAGCTACACTGAATTGACGGCCAGCGCATGCGCACACAAACATCTTATCCGTTCATGGATTTGAAATTTGTTCGCATGTGATGTGTGCGTATGCGCTGGCCGTAGTAATCAGTGTATGTAGCTCTCCCAAGGTCCTCTCGACAGTCACATTCAGTCATCAATTCGAACAGAAAGGGACTATTGGCAGAACCAAACATTGCCCGAAGCCTGTTTTCAAGACTTCAACTTAATTGGTAAGTCTTCAAATTGAAGAATTTTTTGGATTTTAAGTTGATATTTACCCGCGAAACTAGATCTGTCATGATCCTGAATGCTACAATGCGAAGCCCCATTACGCTATGCGTATGGGGCTGCTGGTCGCTATGCGTATGGGGCTGCTGGTCGCAGTTAATTGCATGATTACCAAGAAATGAGAGCACTTTGGGGCGAGTAAGTCTCACAGTGTTAGTTATATGAAAGGTACTTTAACCTGAAACACGGAAATTCAGGGAAACTTTTGAGGTACCAAAACTTTTTATTATCTTTAAGAACCTTTTCTCTTTTTATGCCTCCGCCACGAAGTGGTGCCGGAGGCATTATGTTTTTGGGTTGTCCGTCCGTCCGTACGTCCGTACGTCCGTATGCATTCTTTTACACGATAACTTGAGTAATATTGACTGGAATTTTACCAAACTTGGTCCAAGTATAAAGTATGATGGGGCAATTATTTGATTAGATTTTTGGGTGAAATCGGCTAAAGGTCAAAGGTCAAGGTCAAATCATGAAATTGTATCTGTTTACGCGATAACTCAAGACTGGATCAAGCAAATTTCACCAAACTTTGTCCAAGGATGATGAATGGTGGGACAATTACTTCATTAATTTTTGAGTGAAATCGGACAGAGGTCAAAGGTCAAAGATCAAGGTCAAATCCTAGAATTTATCTTTTTACGTGATAACTCAAAACTGGATGAAGCAGCTTTCACCAAACTTGGTCCAAGGATGCTGTATGATATGGCAATTAGTTGAGTAGATTTTGGTGACATTGGCAAGAGGTCAAAGTTCAAAAGGTCAAGGTCAAATGCTAAAAATGTTGCTATTTCCCCATATCCATGCAATGCCCAAAGGTATTTTCTTGAAACTTAGTGTAGACATGTACTACTGCATAAAGATTCTCCAGAGAGACTTTCATGTCATAAGGTCAAAGGTCAAAAGGTCAAAGATTTGGTGAAAATGTTACAATTTTACTTTTCTCACAAATGGTTCAATTTATCTTATGGAACTTAGTACATACACATGTACTGACTAGCAGGGATTATCTAGGGAATTTAGGGGTCATGGGTCAATAGCCAGGGGTCAAAGGTCAAGGTCAACTCGTCAAAATTTTACTATTTCCCTCATATACTAGTATATGCAATGTTTGCATTATTATTTTTAAAACTTAACCCGTTCCGTACGGGAACCTGGTGGTCTGTGTATTAAGTCTATGGGGATTTCAGAATTCAGTATGGAACGGGTTAATATACATGTATTACCTAATGGAGATTCTCTTGGAAATTTCCTGCCAGAAGGTCAAAGGTCAAAGGTTAAGGGTGAAGGCCAGGTTTAAATGCAAAAAAAAAAAGATTCTATTTTATACTGTAATTACACTCTTTCTTTATACCTTGAAAATTACTCAATGCATAAACTTATGAAAGGGTCAGTCAGAAGTCCAGTAAAAATCCTCAATTCCCCAAATACATGTACCTGCACTCTTTAATAGACAATTATAGCAAATGTAGTTCAAGGAAAGTGAACATTCAAGATATTTCTGACAAACCTGTCATTTCAATATTTTGCCAGTTATGTGAAACTGTTATCTCACATTGTAAAGACATTATACTATACACCTATTGGGAGAATCATGCATTATGGCAGAGGCATCAGTCGCCATAGCGACATTTCTAGTTTTTATACCATGCTTTTCACTGTGTGTGTGTGTGTGTGTTTGTTTGTGTGTTTGTGTGTGTGTTTGTGTTTGGCTTTAGCACCTTGTTGCATCCTTATAGGAATGAAATAAATTGTGACAATGCACTGTGTTTCTTTCAGTACCACAATTTGCAAATTATTTGTTGTCACAACCTCGTGATTGGAAGTGATTACAGACTTTAATTCACCTGCAATATATAAAAATGGGATTGCAGTAACTGTCAAGAGTATCTTCAACTTTCAGAAAGCATTCTTCCTGCTCTGTCCATACTGTACAAACTTATTAGATTTTCTGAACTCTGAAAGAGCAACTGATAAAATGTGACTGAATAATTTTCATCTTTGTGTACACATTCAATATTGAGGACATTGAATACTCCCATTTCTGAAAATCTTCCCATACATTTATTATTTTTTTCCAAAGCTCTTTGCACCCTTTGCCTTTTCAAGGGAAGAAATGTAGCGTGACTATATGGACGCGTATGAATTGGCTCGCAGATCAAATTAGGGATTCGCGGGGACTTGGCTGTGATTGATGACATTGGAATCTACCACAAATCAACGGAATATTGCTTCTGTGATCCCGGGGAAATTGCGCCGCAATGGTTCCGCCGAGCACTGAGCAGATAGCGCTGGCTCAATTCGGTGACATTTGTGTTGTCTTCTAAATCCAATTTGGTACTCTCTACCTTCTAGGATTCAATTTCTACTCATTGCTAAAGACTCTTTCCCTAATCTACGCAAAAGTCAGTCTGACAGCTCGGGAGTGATGCAGCCGTTGTTTTCGTTTGCGAAAGTGTCTGTGCACATCTGGAGATGTCCCCCCCCCCCCTCTCGCAGACTTAATGAATCTCTTGGCAAAAGCTTTCATTGCTCCCATTGCAAATGGCGGGGGGGGGGGGGGGCGTGGTGAAGAAATGGCGTAAGTTCTTGGAGTTACACTTTAGATTGTAGAGCATACAGTATATGCCATATGTATTTCGCACTTTGGGACTTGCGGGACAATTTGGCAAGTGGTTGAATTCGCTAAGCCAGAACCGCATTGACGTAAGGAGAAAAGAGTGTTATCCCCTTCAAGTTTAGATAGTAATCTTGGAGATAATATGCAGTACATTTGTGTTTATAATTGGGGGGGGGGGGCAAAATTGTGATGATTTGCTCATTTTGCAAATATTAGTGTCCTCACAAAATTTGCTTCAACAAAAAATGCCACATGGACAGTGGATCAGCCAGTGAACAACAGCAGTTCCACTTTTATCAGCTCCCTCAAAGTATCAGGGCATATAATTCTAGGAGGAATTCAAAGTTTATTTGATGAAAAAAATTGGCTTTGAAATGACTGAGATATCCAAAACTAAGCGATCCTAGTAAAAAGTGGGACCCACTTTTTATCAGGGTCACTATGTGTTACTTTGTTTTCGGATATCTCAGCCATCATTTCAAAACCAATTTCATCCAATAAACTTTGAATTCATTGTAGAATTGTATGCTCTGTAGTATTTCATAAAGTGGTTTCTAAGTATCCTACAAAAAGTTAAAAGCCGAATCCTCACCTGAATCAATATTACACCATCCCTTTAATGTATGATAAATCTGGTCTAATATTACATAAAGCATCATTACAACGTTTACAAAATGCTTTCAAGTAATTTTTACTCATCACTTCTTCTTTCGATTTGATTCCAGATTCTTACTCTCAGTGTGTTGCAGTGATACATTGAGAGAAGACGTGCAATACAAGCAGATTCATTACCACATTAATATTAAATAATTGTGTATTTCTCAGACATTTTTTTCCTCTTGTCTGAGAAGAATGGATGCAATACAAGTAGATTCAGTGAGTGATTTTGACAAAACATCACTACCCTGTTAATGTTTAATCATTACCACATTAATGTTTAATCATTACCACGTTAATGTTTAATCATTGTGTATTTCTTGGACATTTCTTTTTCTCTCATCTGAGAAGTATGCATCCAATACAAGTACAGCTGTAGATTCAGTGAGTGTGATTTATAAAACTTCACTACCACTTGATAATGTTCAATAATTGTGTATTTCTTGGACATTTCTTTTCTCTCGTCTGACAGCAAGGAGATGAGCTGACGGATGATATCATCAGGAATATTCTGTGCAGTGGTAGTGGCGATTTCCCCTTCACCTACGCCAATGGCATCCAAGACCTCGTGTCCACTGCTGCCGTCCAGCTCCCATCTGACCAGGTTCCGACAGCAGTCGTCTCTGCTGTCCACCGAAACCACACTGTCGCATTCGTCGGCACGCAGGGAGGAGACCTTCTGAAGGTAAGAGCCTTTCCCCACCCCACCACCATCCCATGACCCAATTTCAGCACAGACAAGCTCATCATTTGCTCTGTGATGAGCTAAGGTGTGGTTACTGGAAACCACCAGGGCAGGAAAAGAAATTGATTTTTCTTTCAGTTTTTGTTATCTTGTCACACTAAAAGCGAAAGAAGATATCAAGTGATACCAGAGAAGGAAATGTGTGGACAGGACCGTAATTCTGTCCAAACAAGATCTTTATAATTAGACACTGACCTGAATGCATTTTCCATAAATATATTTTCTGTCTCACTTGCTTGTGAAACTGACAACAAGCAGGCCTTACCCTTTCTATAGTTCATTGTATCTTTTTCATTCCATTACAAGGTCAAGAGATCTTTCAATGCACATTTCTAGACATAAAACATCTTCGTTTCAGCAAACCATTCTGTTAACTTCTTGTAAGCCTAATCTATGGAATAAATTTTCAAATAGTCAAAAAATTGCCAACATCAGAATTATTTTCTTTCAGTATTAAAGAATTGTTTAGCTTTCACATACAGCATACACATTAATCCTGTACTGTTTTCGTTTTTTTTCTTTATTTTTTTTGTGCATGTGTTTTATTGTTAGGCATGCATGATACAACCTGTCCTTTTTTGGGCTTTTTTGTACCATGCCTCATTCTATGTATATGAATTATCATTGTACCTAAATTTTCAGGATAATGATTTAATATTGAAGGAAAGAAGTATTACTCTTCAATGAGGTGGAATTAAATATAGTCACTAAAATGAAAATGTAACTTTTTTTATACAAGGATAAACTGTCAAATGAACACTGTGCTATATTGGTGCTTCTTTACCTTGACCATAAAGAGGGAGATTTTGTGACCATATTGATGTCTGGGAGTCACTAACCTGGCTTCCTTCAAAAGACTTGACATCTCTGAAGTGTACCCACTGCATTTTTTCCCAGTCACTATCCGAGAGATAAGGATGGAATTCAGACTTTCAGTAGCATCTGTTTCTAACCCCGTTTCTGACATGCATTGCTAAATGTTGAGTTCCGTCTTGTTGATTTCTCTAACTGCAAAAAAACTTTCCATGTAACAGCTGTGCCGCAAAGTCCATGGGACAACAGCTCTCAGCTTTTAATGCGATTACATATAAAGTAAGGACACAACGGCACATACATGCACCATAGTGAATACAAGAAGTGATTTCAAGGTCAAGTTAAGCTTCACCCCGTCAATCCCGATTAAGAGATCAAACCATTCATGTTTGCGAGCAGAAGCGTCTGGAGGTGAGCAAAGCTTATTTACAGGAAGCACCTAAAAGGGCCATGATTTTAATACCAATTTTGATTTTAGAATCCTGATTTAAGTCAAGTGGAAAAACAGAAAGCCAGTTTCAGGCTTTCAGATATGGAACTACACCTTGTAGGTGTAGTTTGCTACTAGTAGGGTATAACATGTTGCCCACCTATTTACAGGCATCTGTGAAATCTCCTGAATGGGTCTGATTTTATCAGGCGAGTGTGCTTGCAGGATTGTGGATTGATTGCTTTTATACTTTGAGTGCAAAAGCTCTCATTTCAGCCGCGAGCAGCCATTTTCTGTTTCGGATTTCCACCCACCTCGCCGTAATGCAAATAAAAGTTCCCTTGACTCATCGTCCCCCCCCCCCCCCACCCCATTGCTGCAAATGAAAGTATTCTTCCCTGAAGTGCCAAAGTGCCTGTTCTTCCAGAGCCCTTCCCAATTTTTATATGACACATATGCCCATCAATTGGATGCTTTACTAAATGTCAATTAAAATGGCAATTATTTCAATTGCAAGAATCTATTTTGGGTGTGAGATGCCCGTTTTGCGATGCGGGGCAAATGAGGGTGTCTGCCTCGATAACAGCCCTTTCAGGTGCCGGGGCTGCCAATAAGTAGAGCAAGAGTGACGTTCTTGGAAGTGACAAGCTTAAGGACTGCGGTAATGAGGAGATGGGCTTTTTTCCCCCTCCTCTTCAATGCTGTAGATTTGCTTGCAGAGGTCTGGAACGTATGTTCTAACCGCTTGTGTAGAAAACCATTCCGATATTCAGGCACTATTGAATTGACTATACTTTGAATTGATTCCCAAGTACCCAATATTGGTGTTGTCATTTCCTATTTTTTTTTTTTTGGCTCATTTTGCTCCCTTTATTTTAATTATTTCAAACCAATTCTTTTAAAGATTTGCATCAAAGTTATTTTTTCTTCTTTGTTCTTTATAAAGAAAGGAATGATAAGCAAGTATCCTTCAATGATAGTTAAAGATCTGTAGAGTCCGGTTATGCAATATGATATATCTTTATTAATCAAAATGATGAACTGGCTTTTGATTACCATCCTGGCGATTTCGTTCATGGAGGGGAATTAAGGCAAGAGACAGGTGTTAAAGGCCCTGTGTACCTTTTTTAATGACAGCAATTTGTTGTAAATAAATACAGAAATCAATTTTCATGGTCCTGGTTTAAAAAAAAAAGAAGAAGAATGGCACTGTTAGCAACATGCACATATATAACCCAAACACAAAAGAAGCCCACTTGGCTGTATTCCCTAGGTTTTTATATGAAAATGTCATGTCTGGGAATAGATACTCTCATCTCATAATTCTGTTTTCACTTATAAAACTTCAGACTTCATCATGACAACTTCCCAATTTTGATAGTTTGGCTTGAAACACTGTACCATGTTGATTCAAAATACTAATCCAGAGTTTACACATTGCCAGTTTGAGTAAGGAAGAATAGACTCTGAACATAACCACACTTGTTTCTGCTTGTTGTATCTGCGAGAAGATGAATGTACTAGAGGCATGATCCCTCTGATGATTGATCATGAGAATGGAAAATGATGCAAATAATACCTCAATAGGATTTTCCCCCTGGCTTTGACTATCCGACTGTGTGCTAGGTTTCTTTACAGACTCCTGCACTTGTGATTTCTCAAGTGTGTGTATATTATGGTAGTGTGTGTGTGTGTGTGTGTGTGTGTGTGCTGGGAAAGAAGAGAAAGGAAAAAACTGAGAGTGATAATGGTGTCTGCGTCACTGCATCTTTAATGGCCCAGGGTGTCAGCAAACGCCCACGTTCTGACACCCCCTCGGTTTGCCAGCGTATAACGTGCAAGCCAACTTGCGATGGGGTCTCTTCACATTGGACTTTATGTAGCTGATTTGCCCTGTGGAAAGCCCTTTGGTTTCCTTTTATCACATTTACACCTTCTCTCCCCCTCCCTCCCTTCGCGTAAAGGCATGCCTTTAACAACAACAACGGCACAAAAAAGGTAGTAATCTCGAAATGCGCCAAATGAAATGTCTCCTGGTTGGGAATCGGAAGCTGGGTGAGATTCGCAGATCCGACCGATGTACTCGATACGTCCCCCCTTCTTTCTCCCTCGATGCGACCCTGTGGCCACGTCTCGATTTCAGGTGCACTTTGCCCGTAATTTGATGAGCAGTTTTGACAGCTTTCTACATGCCAGCCCATGGCCGTGATAGCGAAATTGATTCTTCCGCACGCCCAGCGCATGATCGTCGCCGCGGAGGAGAGCAGATTGAGCCCCGCTGCGAAATGCTGGTGCAGCGGCAGTCAGCGAAACTTGTCCATTATTGTCGGCATTGCGCCTCAGACTGCAATCTGTAGTGAAAACAGGAAATGCGCAGGGTCCAGTTCGTAAGGCTATCTGCTTTTTGTGGTAGGCTTGCACTTCGCAGACAGAGCCAGGTCAATCTGATAAGTTTCCCATCTGTAGAATGCTCATAGAGATATGTATCTGGCACAGTGGCAATTCTGGTATACATTTCGTTTTATACAGGCACATCATCACAGGCTGTCATAAAGGTTTATGTTTTGTTTCTCTGATGAGATCCTTGATTCTAAAGAGCGTTAGCAAATGTGTTTGTTTTTATTTCCTTCTTTCATTCACACTGCAGACATACAAACACCCTGTAATATGAGTGATGTTTTGCTCAGCTTTTAATTCACATGCAACCCTGACCTTGTAAGATGTAATGCATGATAATTGATGCTCATTGCATTTTAATAGGATATAATTCCACCAGTCTCAGGGATTCACTGATTGCAGAGCATATGTTATGATATTGCCGCCATCTTGGTTCACCGTCTCCCAAGTCTTGGCCCCTTTGCTTCTCTCAACACTTCGCTATTATACCGGTACACCAACTCTGAGGAGGGTGTATTTATCAAGATTGTCTTGTTGTAGAATATATTATGTCCTTAAGGGTAGTCTAAAGTGAAAGGGTATAGTCTTGTCATAGAATCTTTCCTGTAGTGAGTCAAATGTGAAACTTGAAAGGGACATGTTATCATGTTTAAAAACACCGCAGCTCAAGGTCTGTGAAAGTGGCCACTCATTTCACGGTGGGGGAATTGTTTTATTTCTAATGACTTACTCTGCATTTCTTACGCACAATTTCACCATGATCTGTGTATTTGCATACCTGTATAACTGGATGTCCTTGATTTCTCAGTTTGTGTGTGCTGAATGAATTGTTGCCATGTTGCAGGACCCCCAAGAATAACTGTGTACTGATGGAACTACCCTGGGCAAAGAATACTGAATGAGGAAAGAAATCTGCTCCTTGGTATATGCTCCATTTTGGCAACACATACTTTGATCCAAAGACAAATGCAACATTGAGTATTTGAGAGCAGGAATCAGCTGATTGTCACTACAAAACAATGTAGATATAATGCATCTTCCAGAAACACATTGTATTACATATGGCATCATTCCATAAAGATAAAGTCTTGGCAAAAGTTGTGAATGGATCATATCTCAAATACATTTATACTATCCAGTTTAAATGTATTAGTTATTAAGCAAGTTTTTTTTTTTCTTTGCAAGCTTTTTAGTCTTAAGAAACTAGCTTTGCTACAAAGTTATTCTTAGAACATGGATATTATTATCATCGTAGTTATAGAGTAAAACACTGTATTCATCTTGTATCATTTTCAGCATTATTGGACATCTACAATGGACTAGAAAGTAGTAGTATCTTGTATCATTTTCAGCATTATTGGACATCTACAATGAACTAGAAAGGGAGTAACACTATCCTATTATATGAACATAGATGTGCATGTGTGTGTGTTAACAGATAATATTTTTGTTGCTTTGAAAAAAAAAAATAGACAGTCAGCTGACGAAATGATAAACTTTGTAATTCAGGATATGCAAATAGTTCCTGTATTGCCAAATATTTTGGCTTGCTCATGTTACACTGATTACGCAGACATCTCAGCCAAGCTAGGATTTCGGGATTGCCAGGAACGCATGTTTTGTTATTCTTACCTTTTCAAACGAAAATACCATGTATTATTGAAAAGGGGAAATGCAGGAAGAAAACAGATAGGACCAATTTGTTGTCATTCCGTCGGACATTGTGTGACAAGATAGGTCGGTTCCTCATTCCACTATTTTGCCTTTGGTTGAGTTTGATAATGCGTGTCGATCATCTTCTCTTCCCCTCTGCTCTGTTTCCACCTGTCGCTGGGCATTTGATATGTTCCAGAGATCCCCGCCCCCCCCCCCCCCCACATGAATGCACATACATAAAAAGCACCAACTAAACTTGCAAGCCGTCTGCTATGACAGTTGATCAGGCATGTGTGATGACAGCACCTTCAGTACATCTGTAGTTATTCATCATCGGCGAAAAAAAGAAGGGAATAAGATACCCCTCCCCCCCCCCAGCTTTCACTTATCTATTTCATTGGCTTCTGAAAGGAAAACAGCTGTGGGCGATGATTGTGGTAATTAAGTGAAGGCGTGTCCCCAGTGCCATAGCCCACAATGGGACCGACTTGCACTTTGGCACAACTCGCTCCTTGCTTCAGCGACACCTAGCATTGATAGCTCGTTCTGCCGCCATAGCAGGGATGAATGAAGTGCAATGTCTGAAACTGCTGGTATGCAAATATGTGCGACATAAATCTTGAGTTGACAAATGGGTTCTTCTGTGTGGTACATCCCGTTAAGGATTAAAGATCACCTCCTTGGCAACACGATAATGATCCAAGCAGTGTTCTTAACCCGTCGAGTATGAGCAGATTTTGCTAGAATGCGCATTTCTCATTGACACCTGCCAAAGTATACTCGGGACTACCATGATGGTCTTCATTGGCTTGATACCCCTTTCAGACTAGGGTTGTTGTTGTTGTTTTTTTTTTGTATGAATGTATGATGCATGTAAGCAGGACATTTTGAGGTGTCTGAATAGTGGTAGATTGACATATTGTATGAATATACATCATAGCTTTTCTGTATGCTCTCATGTCCATATCTATGCAGCGTCAGTATGCAGGACTTTTGTGAACTACCAAATTGATCTTATGCAATGCAGAAACACAATGAGTTGTGCCTGCAGAAGCTATAGACATGAACTTTTGCATGCATTTCAGTTTCGTGAGTTTTAGCTCTCAGGAAATTAAAATGCACGCAAACATTTGTGGTTTTCCAGTATGGTATATCAGGAGGTTGCTTCTGAATGGTAAATATGTCATGTGACTCTATGATGAAGACTCGGGCGTGGCTGAAAGTGCTATTTGAGGTGATTCTCCCATTTGGATAGGCATCCTGGCGTCATCAGTGTCCGAAAAATTATCATGTACATAAGTAACTTTGAAATGATATTAAATCTGATTGGTAAATTGTCACATCTTATGAATCATTATCTCCCTGTAAGCATTGAAAAGCTACCAAAGTTACAATGATTTGGAAAATTCCTTTCAAGTATGCCAAGAAAGTGACAATTAATAATAAGATGGAACATATCCCCTAATGTTGATACATACATTTCTTTATATGTTTATGTACATATTTGTGCATGTATTTTATATACATACATACATATGTATATATATGTGTGTGTATATATGATGTGTGTTTGTGTGTGTGTGTGTGTGTGCATGTCCCAAATTGAAATGACTCATACATCAAAAAGAAAAAAAAAGTTGGAGCTGTTATTTAGAGGAAAAGAGACTACACACCAGACATGTGGTTTTCTGCAAATTGGTAAAACGACACTGCAATAATAGAGTCTGAGAGTGATATACTTGCAAGAAAATATATCCCCCAAATTGGATGGGATCCCCATTTTCGACAAACCATCATTTTGTTAATCAGATATGCTGCATATAAACTTCAGGTCCCCCCTCCCCCCCCCCCCCCACTAAATGTATCAGAGTAGTGGTGGCCTTGTAAGCAAAAAAATTAGTTCCATTCTAGTGGTGTTCTAAAGGAAAATATGATCACCTATTATGAGTGAGTAGTTGTTGCCAAATTAATGGAATGCTCCAACATTTGCGGATGGGTCGCTTACTGCGGAAATTCCAGCGCAGGCTATCCCGGGTATATATTTATGGGAGTTTGCAATTATCCCCCATTATCAAATTTCGTGATGACGAAAATTTGATTACCTCGACAAGCAGTCTCCAGTTCTCACAAATTGAGAGCAATCTGCAAAGAGATGGAAGGTGAAACCAGTATGGGGATGCCTGCCCGCATCCGGCAGCAACCACATTCCGTCGTTTTGTTGGAATAGCGACGTTTTGAGTGCAGTTTGCTCAGTGCTTTTGCAAGAATGCAGTCCCACAGATACACCAGCATGATGACTGTACTCCAGAAATGGTGAATAAATGCCAGAGTTCTTCAGCTGCTATGGTTATCATTGAACTTTTTACAAAGATAAGCATTTCAATACATTTTTTTAAACTCCAGTCCAGACTGGAAATAACTTCCTGTTATAAAAGACCCTGCACTGCTGATTTATGATGTTTAAAACTAAAAAGTGTGATGCTGAGAAAAAAAATTAAAGTTTTTGATGATGCTTTTGTCTCTGCTGTGGAATTATTTTCATTTTCATCAAACTGGAATTAGATTCCATATTGTGTCCCTTGCGCTTTTCCCTATTCTTCCTTGCACTCATCTGGCTTTTTTCACTGTGATGATGTCAAAAATAGGTTGCAGTTTATCATTTTATCACATTTAGTGCATCATGTTTTCAAATGATCTTCCCACAACACAAAAATGGGCGTGTGACTCAAAATAGCACAGGTGCGTGAAGCACATTAGATTACTTAGTGTAATGAACTGTAAATATATAAACATAACAGTTTTAAAGTGTGTGTGGGGGGGGGGGGAGGGGTGTCATTTGACTTTTTTTTTTTGATGTGGTTGGCATGTAATTTTGTGTTTTTCTGAAAAACTCATTACGTTAAATGGAGCTACAGCTTTGTATATGCCTTGGTAATGAGGTTTGCCTACCATGGGGAATAGGATGTGTGATAAATTTTATATGCTCCAGCCCAAGTAAAACATTTACTTACTGTCAATTAGCAGAACCAGCATCTTTCTGGGGAAAACGCTTGATTGAATTTGCAATTGAGACCCAAGCAAAGATGTGTAGCAGATGGAACTAGACCAAAAATATCCTTTAATGAAATTAGTCCATGGCTGTGGATTATCCCCAGAATATGGAGAATACTGTAAAGCAAGATGTTTGTGTGGGATGAATTTCGTGAAATTTTCGCAGAGAGAGGGTTTGCAAAATTTTTCGTGAATTGGCCAATGGCCTCTTTCACGGCATGTGATTTGCCACTGGCATTCAATGCATATACTGTAAAAGTGGAAATTTTCGCACATTTCACGCAACCAGAAACTACCGCGAAAAGAAAAGCACGCGAATATTTTTGCGAGCCATATGTTCCTGTACGTGATGTCTTGATTCCGCGGAATTAAAAAAACGCGAAACTCTTCTTACCCGGCCAAGCGCGAAAAATTAGTCGTGCAAAAATATCCACTTTTACAGTAGTGGAGACAAGAACTTTTGCATGCAGTTTAATTTTGCTAATCTTGGCTCTTGCGAATTTCTCAAAATCAAAGTGTATGTGAATGTTTTTAGTTTTACAGTATATTACCATGTGTATTTCTCATTGCAAAACTTTTATTGATGTTTTTAATCGAATGACTTCACAAGAATTATTCACCAAATCATTCCTCCCGTGATATTTAAAAGAGTGGCAAAAACATGTGTGCTGGCATCTTTGTCTTACCTTGAGCATATCTTGTTCCCCTAATGTCCAGAGGAATCACAGAGTAAACTGCAATGTTCTCCTGAAAAATATGTTTCTGTACCATACCCTGCTGGCATGCCTGGTAGTATGTCTGACTCTACAGATATCAGGTAAAGGAAGGTGTTCAAACATATATACTCCTAAGTGTCTCGCAGTTGAAAAAAACAGGAAGTGTACATCACCAATAATGGGGTTACTGCATTTAATTGTCGTCATGTTTGCTTGATCTGTCCGCCTGAAAACTGTTGATCTTTGTCCAATACCTGCCTGTTTGTATCTGAGTGCCTATCCTGAAGTGTGAAGAGGAGATGAGCAAAGTGGTGCCCCAAAAGCTATTTGGCAGGTGCCGAAGGGACACCGAAATCGCATTACAATGCAGCAAATCTGTTGATACAATGCTTGCTTACCCACATTAAGTCCCCCCCCCCCCTCTCACCACTATTGACATTCCCACCCCAGAGAATCTTGTATGGACCCGGGAGGGGCGCAGTGTATTTTCTTGAACTTCCCATTTGGCTTTCCCATTACCCCTCTGCGAGGGCTGCAGCATGTGGCTTGTTGAATGCCATACACCCTGTGCTCGAGCCATCGTGCGATAAAGATTGAGTCTTGAAGGGTGTTGCGTTAATAAAAGGAATCCGTCTCACTCTCGATCGTGCACAAAAATTGATGTTGAGATGCGAAAGTTTACAGAGACCATTCGCCTCTAACAATTTGTGGTAAGGGCGTTTTCCTTTTCTACTGTGTTACGTTCAGTAGCACAGCAGTACTCCGGTATCTGTTAGCGGAGTATTTCACGGATGAGAACAGCACCAACAAACCACAGTGGTATTTAGTATGGTACGGAGTGAAGTACTGTGGTATGTTTTATTGGGGTATTTCCATGTTTGGCGATTTTTTGTTTGTTTTGTGGTGCAGGGTCACATATGAATATCAAGAATAATATTAGAATTAGTCTTTATTTAGCGAAAGTTGAAGCAATGATTACTAGACCCTGGCAATGACAAAATTAACACGCAAAAATGTCTAACAAGTAGTAATCCGCAAAAATATGTGTATGCAAAAATTTCAGCTTGTGAAATAATAATAAATCCTCAGGAGCCACTCAATAAAGTGTAACCATTAGGGACTGTTTTGTGTGAAAATGAGTATTCATTGTTTGATAAACTTCAGTCAATCTGTCACTCACTGGTATGCCTGTCAATTTTTTTTAAAAGCAGTTTTGGTAGCTAAAACATGACCTGATGTATCTGTAAGATTCAAAAAGCAAAATCAGAGTGAAAACTACGAAATAGTGCAGATATTGTATGTTCTTATTTGTGACCATTGCGCATTTGAGGCAATGCAATATAGACATCATCAGGTTGCTTCAGGAAAGCAGTTGTGAGTGAGAGAAATTAAAGTGAAACTCTTTGGAGGCATTGAAGGGGCTTTCATTTTTTTATCCTCTTCTTTCAATTAAGTTTATTGAATGTTGAGGCCAAAGAATATCCTAGCACACATGGAACCACATAGGAGCTACTCGATCATATAGCCCGTAGTACAGCGCATATTGATCGTCGTGCAGCTCAGCGTGGCCTGTTCAGGTTACCGGGGGACCCTCATGAGAAGAGAAAGAAAGAGAGAGTGAGAGAGATGGATAGAGTTGGAGGGAGAGTGAAAGAGATAGATAGAGATAGAGGGAGAGCTAGAGAGAAATAGAAGCTTTAAAAATGCTTCATATCTCGTCAAGGAGTGCCCTGGCAAAACTTCCTGCTGATAAAAGCAGTGGGCTTCCGGCAAAAAATATATTAAAGGTAGTGGCTGCCGTTTTACCAGACTAATGTGGTACGACCTTGAAGATTTCATGTTATGCGAGTGGTTAATTGGGACCTTTGGAAATCTAATTTTGGAACATCAACAGCAGCTTTTAAAGAAAAAAAGGGAGACAGGAAGAAAAGTGGAATAAAAAGTCTTAATGGCATCTTTCAAAGATGAAGCTAAATAATTGATTCATGAATGAATTGTGACTGTGATGTAATGACTGGTCTTTAACCCGTTGAGGACGGTTTGATTTTGCTACAACACGCATTTCCCATAGACACCTGCCCGAGTATAATCGGGACTTCGTCCTCAACGGGTTAATGATGTGTGGTTACTTGGCCAGGGGAACAAACAAAGTGCTTATCAGCATTGTAGGTGCATTTACACTGAGGGTGAAATATTGCAGTATTTTGCACAGTATTTTATAGCATGAACAAAAAGAAAAAAAAAATACATCACAAAATACCATCCTATTTAGGATGGTAATTCAAACTTTGCACAAAGTACGCATGTGATATGTGAGTGTGAATCCTGTCTCGAAATACCGCCGATCATACAGCAGTTTATTTCTCATATGACCCGACATACTTTGTGTCTTTTTCTGTTAGAGAGTACAAGAAATTGTACGCACATGCACATTCTTACAAGAAATGCCACAGTGTTTCAAGAACAAGAATGGTACCAAGTGAATTACTGCGGTATCAATTTCAGAGGTATTTCACTGATGATAATGGTGCCAACAAACCACAGTGGTATGTAGTAAGGTACCAAGTATATTACTCCGGTATCTGTTACCGGAGTATTTCACGGATGAGAACAGCACCAACAAACCACAGCGGTATTTAGTATGGTACGGAGTGAAGTACTGTGGTATGTTTTATTGGGGTATTTCACGGTTGAGAACAGCACCAACAAATCACAGTTGTATTAAGTACGGTACCAAGTGAATCACTCCGGTATATATTACTGGGGTATTTCACAGATGAGAACGGTGCCAACAAACCACAGTGGTATTTAGTATAGTTCCGAGTGCTTGCTGTAGTATCTATTATTGACTGCAGTATCTATTATTGGGGTATTTCAGCAACAAGAGTGGGGCCAACAAACCATGTGGTATTTAGTACGGTACCAAGTGAATTACTCTGGTATCTATTACCAGGGTATTTCACCATGAGTACAGTGCCAACAAATCACAGTGGTATTAAGTACAGTACCAAGTGAGTTACTGCAGTATCTGTCACTGGGGTATCTCACCGATGAGAATGGTACCAACAAACCATAGTGATATTTAGTACGGTATCAAGTGAATTACTGCAGTAACTATTACCAGATATTTAACAGATGAGAGTGGTGCCAACATACCACAGTGGTACCAAGTGAGTTACTGCGGTATCTATTACCGGGGTATTTCATGGATGAGAACGGTACCAGCAGAAGACAGTGGTATTTAGTATGGTACCGAGTGAGTTACTGCGGTATCTAATACCGGGGTATTTCACGGATGAGAACGGTACCAACAAAAGACAGTGGTATTTAGTATGGTACCGAGTGAGTTACTGTGGTATCTATTACCGGGTATTTTACCGATAAGAACGGTACCAACAAACCACAGTGGTATTTGATATGGAACCAAGTGAATTTCTGTGGTATCTATTACTGGGGTAATTCACTGATCAATGAGAATGGTGCCAACAAACCACAGTGGTATTTAGTATGATACCAAGTGAATTACTGTGGTATCTATTACTGGGTTATCTATTACTGGGGTATTTCACTGATGAGAACAGTGCCAACAAACCGCAGCGGTGTTTATTTCCACAGTAACTCCAATGTGAATGCACCTATTGCCATATGTGCATGTATCTTATCTGCATTTTAGATTGATAATACTTCCTGGCCCAGGATCAGAAATAGGATCTTCAACTTTTGTTTTGCTTTTTATTTCTGAGGCAGCATGAATCTATCCCTGCCTAGCATGAGTCCCCCCCCCCCCCTTTCTTCCCTTATTCTCAAAGCACAGATTCAGGCATACAAGAATTCACATTATTTGTATCGTTTGCTGCATAGAGCACCTGCGCACAAGTGTGAGGTACGTGTGCTCATGCATAATAGAAGAATCTCATCCTTTGAGGTAGTTAACACCCATCCATCGTCCAGAAATCTGACAGGAGGGAGGGTTTGGCGTTCTTCCTGTTTGTTTTGGCTCTCTTTTCGCTTGTTGCTCTTATAATGGGAAATCAATTTGAAAAGGTGTAATTTGTGGGTTTCTCTTGTGTTTTGTGGTTTTGTTATTGTGGAACTGAATTGGAAATGATCTTCTAAATGATGTGTGTTTTCTACGCTGTGTATTCTCTACCTTTAATCACTTCTATTGTTAAATCTGACAGGATATGACATTAGTATAAATGTGCCATATACTAATGGGATAGCACCTCTTTTTCCCACCCCTTGCCTTCCCCTAATGATTCTGCCCCATCCTCCTCCCCCTCAAAAAAAAAAAAAGAAAGAAGAAAATTAAAGAAAAAATGATATGTCATACACTTATGTTACCTAATGGCAATAGCTGTCAGTACAATCTTTGGGGCTTCTACATTTGAATAGCATTATGTCAAATTCTAGTATGATCTCTTTCTTGCATACGTAAAACTTAAATGAGTGTATGAAATCATCATATACGTACATTATAGGTCTTAATCATGAGAAATGTTATTTCTGAGGACATGACACAGCTTCATAAATGATCTGTCTATTGGCATACATCCCAAAGTCCCAGGAACTCACTTCTGTAAATTTAGATACAAGAGAGATAGAGAGAGAAAACAATATTATATTTGACCGTGTGGATACCTTAACACTGATGAGTCGTCATTGTGAGATATAAACCTTGAGTGGATTCAACCATCCATGCATCATAAATGATGGCTGCCACCTTTAAGTAGTGTACCTGTCTCTCTTTCATCATGCATGCCAACTGAAGAAGGGTCATACCCACTCCCTTCCTCCACCAATCCAATTATTCCGATGACACCAAGCTGCCTAATCCTGTGGATGTTTTCAATTTGTTATTGGCCTCGGATTACCGGCCGAGAGAAGTTGACTCATTAATCCCGACTTGGCGGGACAACTTCGCTTCGTGAGTGATGCGCCCCGACACTCGCGCCCTTCCACGGACAGATTTCACTTGACTTCCCAAATATGCAAGTGCCATCTTTTATTTTCTCTGCTGCCTTTTGTTTCAGCCGGGCAAATTTTTGCAATTGATGAGAGCCATTTCGTGGTCAAATTTGGCTACGTAATCACCCGTCAACTGTGTTCGCGATGACATAAGTGAGATGGCATTTCAGTGAGCCTGTGCTTTTCTTTCTCGAGATTGCTGTTATGAAGGCACAAACACATCCATCTAAGCTCGGCAAATTTCTTACGAGGAGCCATTAAGTTCATTTCACTGAATGCATGGGAGGAGATGATTGATTTCATGACTATATGTTTCATCGTTTTCTTTTCTTTCTTTTTTTTCTTTTGACATGGATCTGTTGCCTAATGCCTTGCTCAGATGATAGAAGGTGAAAGGGGAGGAGAGGCATGGTGGTCGTGCATGCATGGAGAAAGCAACTTTGCATATAGAGCATCCAACATTGCATGCGTGAAGAACAAAAAAACAGAAAGAAAGAAAAGATGCAGGAATCGCAGCTGCTGCCGCCTGCTGAATAGCCGAGAATGATTAAAATGGCTATCTCTGTCTTATAGAAATGTCACCCAGGGACAGCGAAGTCCTTCAAGCGCATCGCCAAGATGCTACGAGAGAGAGAGAGAGAGAGAGTACTTCCCACTTTTTTTTTCTTCCGGAGCTCAACATGCATGCAAATAGATTTATCATGTCCGTTGTCTATTAATCAAGGGAAAGAGATGAATACTGAGGAGCCGCAACATCAATCAACATTCTTCATTTTCATCTCTCCAAACCTGCGCCCACGGGGGATTCTCTGTGTGGCTTTTGTTGTGCGAGCGAGACGTGGCATTTCCAAAGTCGAGGGAATTCTGCTAGATTTCTACCCCCGAGCTGCATTTGTAATTGTTTTACCATCAGGGCCGGGGGGGGGGGGGGGGGGGGGGGGGGGGGAGGGATTCGTCCTTCCTGCGAAGTTCGTTCGCGCAGTCGGAGCAAACACATTGTAATCCGCGGAGTCTCTGGCCCCTTGGGCCGGCGGAAATGAACACGCTCAACGCGTATTGACATGGTATTTTGGAGTCAGCGTGTTTCACAGCCGAGGGCCAGTGATAAGGCTTATTAGGGTCAACAGTGGGATGATTACTCCTGGTGTGGTGTGTGAGGTGGGTCGGGTGTATAACTGGTGGAGTCGATCCTCCCATGCCAACACATCTGCTTTCTTCAGATTTCACACATACATGTATATTTCATTTGACCTATGTAAATATCGCATTTGCCAAATTCTTCAATGGGTACGTTGAGAACTGATTGCATATGGGGATTTCCCCCTCCCCCTATAGGGCATATCATGAGTGAGATGAGAACTCATTCCAAATTAAGGTGTGGTGACTACAAGAGAACATCTGGCTTTGAATATTTGTGATGATGTAATGAAGGGGATTGGGTACAGTTGGAAGTTGAACAGCAATCCTCAAATTTCCTTGAAGTTTCTTTAGATAATGACCAGCAAATGAGACACCTCTGTGCAATAAACCTTTTTCTTTATTATGTGCAGATGCAGTGTAGTAGGCCCTATGCATGCTTTGTTCACAAAAGTTACCCCAACAACCACAAAGTAGGGCTTGCTGGAGGCGTGCCTACCTAGCAACAACTAATGAGTGCTACACGAATTCCTGCCTGAGACACTTGATTGGAGCATGGACCTAATATACAAGGACATTCGTCATATTATTAATCAATTCATGCACCTGTACATCTCAGAAGCGCCACAAAGACATTTTTAGCATGCTTCACTGCTTTGATCCCATGATCATCACCGCCAGCAAGCCGGGAGAAGAACAAGACGGAGATTCAAGAAATCTAAAACTATATGTGCAGAAGAAAAGAACTCACAAAAATCAAGTAAAGTGAATGTGCAGTTGTGGTGTATGTTAGGAAATCATACCTCAAACAATTTCGCTGGGGAGAAGCAGGCAGTTTTTTAAAAGAAAACTAACATTTTGGCAGAATGATTGTCATGTGTTATCTCAATATTCCAGAGGAAAAAGGGACGGTAATGGTAGAGAACAGGTATATCTTGCCATTAGGCAAGGTCTTATGCGTGTGCGAAAATGTGCGAATCAGCAATTACCCATCTTTTGACACAAAATTTGTCATGATCTCAGGTTTGCTGCTCCTCATCATCTGTATTTATTCAAAGACATTTCCGTCTGAAACAGGCACATCAGCGAAACAAGACTGAAAATGAGGGAAACGATTCTTTTGTTAGTGACAGTACATGATCACTCAATCATTATTGTCCAGACACCTGAATGTACTCATTAAGATGCACATAATCATGTGTCGGTGACGATCATTGCATCAAAGAAAAACTGCCGTGAACAGTCCATAATAAGGTCCATGATTGGAGGGAGCAGATGATTAAAATAGGGCATTACTAGCTAATAGGGAAGGAAACATCTATGACTTGTAATATATTGCAGACACGGTCTATATTAGCTGACTGGGGCATCCTTTTTCAGTTGATATGTCAACTGGGGTCTAGGGCAATTACCCCCCTGGGTAATTACCCTGGATTCTTCCCCTAACCCTAACCCTAATCCTAATCCTGAACCTAATCTTAACCCCCCAAAACCCCCTAAAGCTACAGCTAACCCTAACCCTAATGTTTATTTTAACCTTACCACTAACCAGTATTTAGCGGGAGGGGGTGATTGCCCTGATACGGTCAACTGAGATAGTGTTCCTAGAATTAAAATTTGTTCCTTTGACAATGTTTTATTTTGGAACTTGTAATGCTGATGATAGCATGAATTGATTGTTTGGAACTGAATTAATGAAATCTCCATTAATGACCTAGTGCATTGTTGCCAATTTAAATTGAATGATAACACGTCTTATCATTGTAATTTGTCATTTAGGTGAGTGTGTCTAGAGGGAGCATTATTAATGTGGAATTCATCAACCCTCTTCAGAGGCTGTCCTGAATCACATTAGGGCTGCTGGGGCAGTTTTATGAGAATATTGATTATTAATGTGCTATATCAGCCAGACGTGCTATATCAGCCAGCCATGTGTTGGCATCAAAGGAAGACAGCCACAGAAAAGAATACAGCCAAATATTCATTTACATCGTTATAGTCTGTGGTGATTGCATTAATTTCAAATGAATGAAGTTTGATGAGAAAATTTAGCAGGCTAGGATATTCAAGAGCATTTGCTAGATTAGATAGTGTGGAGGCTATGATATCCTTTATGAGTTATCATTGGTGTACATACAGTCAATGAGGAAGGCATCCGTGAAGCCATACATATTACCTTTGATAAATGCTGCTGTAGCTGTAAGCAGCAGATTCCTACCAACCCCCCTTCTCCCCTCTCCTTCTAACACCCCCCATCCCTCCCCACCTCCTCCTCGCCCTCTGTGTTCACCCACGTGCCCCATCAATTCACCAACCATCCAACAGTCTTTGCCATTAACCGAGCACGGAAATATCTCCACATCCGATACTGCCTGCACGCCACTTCACATTTCCATATGTCTTAAATGTTGTTTCCACATGGGGATTTGCATATACTGTGTAGATAGCCACCAAGCAGAACAATTACAACGACAACAAAAAGGACTACACAGATGCACCAATGAATGGGGGGAAAAAATATTGATGTATGCGTATCGTAGTGCGGGAGTCAATATCTGTGTCTACTGTGCTGTTTGTGATTTGTGATGTTCAGGACGCAGACAAGGACATCTGTCTATTATCAGATGCCGCATGGGATACGCTCAGCATAGGATATATATGTTCTACGTTTCCCTACGACACTCGCCCTCGATACTCCCTCCCCCCCCCCAAGTCTTCGTATTAACACTTGGAACAAGTGCATACATTCCATGCATTCCACTGTCTATTTGTAATGACTGTATAGATATCATTTTAATGATATCATGGTTGTGGAAGATTTACCTATTTTTTTTTGGAGCTTTAAGTATTCTAATAATTTTCAATGAAAATTTCACAATGTATGAGTTCCCTCATTAACTACACTGTATTTAACAATTACCTGGTACTGCATTCTGATATAGATTTTTGTACAGCTTCACTTTTCTGAAAGCCCCCCCCCAAAAAAAAAAAACAACAACAACAAAAACAACAACAACGAAATCCTAAACAACAACAAGAAAAACTTCACTGAAGCAGTATGTAGTTGTGTCAGTGCAAGTTTTAAATAATCAACTCTGCATTGTGATAAGTATTCATACTCAGGTACATATTCATAATACTCGGGGTGTTAGCAAACAGATTATAGTGGTTCATATCAAAGTGCTGTCATTATTGGGGTTCACGCTGACACAAATTAGTGAGATACAAATCTTGTGACTTTTACCTGTGTGATCATTAAAATCCTATTAAATAGCTTGATCAACATCGCGATCCAAATCCCAAGAAATTGTGCAAATATTTTGGAATTGATATATCATGCGAATATTTTAAATAGTTTATTAATTTAAGATAATTTTTTTAAATAGTGTGATAGTTCTCACCACAGCATGTGTGTGAGCGCTGGAGAAAAGAATTCTGAGATTTTTTTCCCCTGTCATTTGAAACACTCATGATTAACAGTGCACCAACACAATGGCAAGGGCTACTATTTGGGTAGAGTTTGGGCTTGGGCAGTTTTGTTGACAAATTAGTGCTATTGCAGTTAGTGGGATATTTCTGTTCATCTGAACTGGTGCATAAAAATTGTGAGATTTGGATCGCGATCATAATCCTGCTATTTTGTCCGAGTAAATGCAACTTATATTATTACAACTTGAGATTTACCTAGGAGAAAGGAGGCTTCATAGTCACATTGTGATCAGAAGATATCTATACCAGGATTTTCATAAACACGAAAATGGATTTTGTTTTTGAAAAGTAAAAAAAATCTCATTCCTTGCTGCTAGATGCTGACATTCTTGCAGAGATTTGACACTGTGCAGAATGCTGTCGACTAAAACAGTTCATGGAATTTACTTCTCTGATTGATAGGGCCTGCAAAGATAAATTGGCTATTTCCTTTTCAGAGCGTAATTATGAAATTGATTTGATAAGGGGGGCCTCCGCGAGTTATTGACAGAGTTTGCAGTGGGCCTATTAGGATTGCACTTACTGCAGGGAGCGTGTGCGCTGCCGTAAATTTCAAGACTAATTTCTCCTGCCAGTGTGGTTAAAGACACAGCGATATGTGGCTGACCTATTGAGAAGGTCATGTTGTCCGGCATTACTTTGATGAATGTAGAAATGGATTGCATTGAAAAAGATTCATTTTTGTCAAGCAATTTGAAAGAAAAAAATGTCTAAATTCAATGCAAAAGTATGCAGATTAATTTGCTCTTTGAATTCTTCCCCTCCCCCTAACTACCCATAATTAAGATAAGCTGTATACTACATGTTGATATTTGGTGCCACTTTTTTTTTAATAAACATAAGTTATTTTTATTGAGTGATGAAATAAACTAATTTGTATGCGAGGAAATGAAAATTTCTGATCAGCAGAGTTTGTTAATAAAACTTCCTGACAGGGAAAATATAAACTGAGGGCTGAGCTGAATGTAGCATGCATACATTACAGTGTACTTTTTAACAAGAATTTAGTATCATTAATGTAAGAATGCAATCATGATTACACACAATCAAATAATTCAGAGTGAGCTGCGTTAAGAATGCTTTGTCGGCAATTGTAGACGTGTTCTCATCTGTTATTTATGGAGCCATCACATTGGAACACTGACATCCAGTTCCCTGACACGCTCCACTTGAACTGAATGAATTTAGATGAACAATAAATTGGACTGAAAGTAAAACAGGAGGGGAGTGGGAAAAGAAAGAAAATGTTTACCGTACCGACTTGTGAAGAGAGCGTGTCGATGCATTTTGATCTCCATTTCCCTCTGTCTCTCTCTCTCTGTTCTGACTTCAAAAGTGAAAAAGCTTGTGATAAGAGTCAAGTCCCCTTTTCCTTTATCGCCATGGCAGCAATTTTTTTTTTTTTTTTTAAATCCAGGGCGAAGGAGTGAAAATGTGCTTGCACGGATGCATGCATGCGGGATATGTGAGGAAGGATGGATATCTGGCGTCCCCTTTCAGAGGCCGACATTAATTGGGGGGGGGGGGGGAGAAATGGAAGACCAAGTCTGATGTCTGTAGTTTCACAGGCAGATGTCTCCTTGAGTCGCCTAATCATCGCAGTTATTAGAAATGGGTCAGCAGCTTTTTTAAATTGTGCCGCCACTTGTCCCAGACACTCAAAACTCTTATGAAGGAGAGAAAAAAAAAGGAAGATAGAAAAAAGGAAAAGGCGGCATTGACATCGTAAAAGGGGAACAGCCTCTTCTTCTTTTCCGTCTTCTTGTCTTCGTCTTTTTTTTTTTTCCCAAGGAGGTCTTATTTGATAACTGCATAATATGATTTCATCGAGTAGGGAGCCGTGTCGTTATTGAAAATGGATGATAGAAGTGGAGGGATGATCCTGATGAGGTAAAAAAAAAGTTGAGAACCCTGTCTGTTTATCAATTTGAAGCGTGCGTGCTTATTTTTGTTGAGCTTGAGTGTGGATAAAGCGGGAGCACCCCGTCGCGTCCAAACATTCGCCACCCTTCCTGTCTACCACAGCTGACGAGATGCATGGAAGTAGGACGATGCAAGTGAAGCAATGATTCCGAGAGACATTTGTACCAGTAATGCTGCCATACAGAAGAGAGTCTGTTGCCTCTTTGCGAAGCTGACACCTGATACCTCTAGACGCTGGTACATTTCGTATTTCGTAGCGTCAGATCATCATATTCAATCAAGCGTGAATTTATTCAGCTGAGGTAAAATTATGTTATTAGAAAAATATTTTAGTAGCCATCATTGCAGAAGTTCTTTCTCTGTTTTCTACAATTGCTATATCCCTCATTTGTGAGTTGTGATTTGAGGGGATGGGGGGGGGGGTGAGATACACAAAATCAACTTGTTGGTAAAATGTTTTTTTCATCTCCTCCATAGTGGGATTTATGCTGACACAAATTAGAGGGTCCATACAACTTGGGATTTTTGTCTGTGTTGACATAAAAATCCCACTGAATAGGGCAATCAGCATTGCGATTAAAATCTCAAGAAATCTTGAGATTATTTCAGAATTATTGTGATAACTTGAGAAATAGTGCAATAATTAGAGTGTGTGATTGTAAGTGCTGGAGCAAAAAGACAGATTTTTTATCCCTTCATTCAAAATACCCATGATTGAGCAGCACACAAACACAGGGGCGAGGTTGACAAATTTTTCGGCAATTAGCGGGATATTTCTGTCCGTCTGTATGGGTGCAAAAATTCTCGGTATTTGGATCGCTATCATTATCCCACTATTTTGTCTGTGTGAAGGGACACGTGTATGCATGAATTTTTTAGTCATATGTGATGGAAGCACATACATTATGTGTATCAGTAGGCGCGGTCAGACTGGCAAAAGATCGAGAAGATTAAGATCGCGAAGTCTTCGCGATCTTTTGTCGTGCGGTCACACTGGCAGCCAAACTTCTCGATCTTTGGATCGAGAAGTTTGGGTCATCTGTGCGCGCGCGCAAGAAAGAAGAAAGAGCGCGCCTTCTGATGGCTATTGTGACGTAACAATGCATGCCTGTACGTGACGATGGCCTCGCGCTTCGGAGACACTGCCCACTAGCAGGTGGTGGACTGGTCACATGACAAAGATCGCGAAGTTTCAGTTTCTCGCAGTCACACTGGCAAAAGATCGAGAAGTTTGGAGGGGGTGGGGGAAAAATCCCTAGTTGATGTGGGAAGTTTCGCGAGAAGTTTTGCGGGAAGTTTGCGGTCACACTGGCAAAACTTCGAAATCTTAAAGATCGCGATCTTAAACTTCTCTATCTTTTGCCAGTCTGACCGCGCCTTTTGTAAGCTGCTGTGGGTGGGCCGCGAATGAAAGACAAAAAACAAAAACAAAAGCTAGACGCTATACATGCCAGCCAGAAGATGGGTACCAGGGGGAGTGTACTTAACCTTTGAGGTATCACTGTCATTGAGGCGGGGTGATATCAAGGTTTTGGAATTGTGACATCTGTCAGTGACGGACCCTGACCAGATTGACTGGTATGCTGAGCACGCTGTGCCTTGCTGTCTGTCACTGGAGTGAGCATTGAAGGCTGCCCATTTTGAGAGAGGGGGTGCTAATTATGAGTGCCCCGTCTTTATTTGAAACTACCAATTTATGATGACGCCTGCCATTGTCTTCCTCATCAAAGGTATCATGCTTTTTAGATCAACCCGTTCCATGCTGAATTCTGAAATCTCCATAGACTTAATACACAAGCCACCAAGTTCCCGTATGAAATGGGTTAAACCCCGTCTCTTGGAAATTGTAGAGCCGTATAGCACCCTTTGTCATACTACAAGGCTAACTCAGTGCCCCTTTACCTATTAACATGGCTACATTAGTGCTCTGCACCAAAATGCAAGACTATCCACTGCCCCATACCAAAAGATCAGATCACCTCAGGGGGGAGGGGACGTGTGTGTGTGTGTGTGTGTGTGTGTGTGTTGGGGGGGATTATTTGTTAATGTCACGATTGTGTAGTGTCAGGTTGAGGATTCAACCCCAATTCAAACATGAAATTAATCTTACTCCCAGTGAGAAATAACATGATTTGAATATTTTTTAGGTCATATTTCCTCGCATAGATTGTATAGTAGTCATATTACATGCAGCATAGAAATGTGACCTCTTTGGTTCTTGTATAAAATGGGAGTGGTAGAAAATTTTAAGTTTTGCATGAGCATTTCATTTTTTTCCGTAAAAAAAAGAATTTGACAAGCATCTGTGCTTTAGATGAACAAAGAATGTACAGAATCAAAATGATAATCCTAAGAGTGGGCCTATGTTAAGGGGTTCAGTATTGATCAGACTTGATGTCTGAATAACTTATTGGAAATTTTTCTTCATTTTTCCCCCTTCCCTTCCCATCCCATATTTGTAGAGGTTTGTGTTTGTTTGCTTGGGGCCTGTTTTCATTTTTCATATTTTGTAGGGTAGGAGGGTCAGCCTCTTGCTGGGCTTATATGATGGAAGGATTGGGGTTTGTGTATGGGAAGAGGACCTATTGGTCCCCCCCCCCCATCCATCCATCCATCCTCCGCATATATGGATGAGATTCATTCCCCGGATGACAAGAGGGTAATGCAGAAGGGAAACAATGCCCAGGAGTCAGTTATTGAACCGGGAGTCATCCGTTTCACTGTCTGTCTCGCAGAGGCGGAGGGAAGATGGATCTGGACGAAAGAAAGGCATGCGTCGGAGCTGGTTTGTGGAGCAGATACCACGAAAAACATGCAGGTGCACGCAAAGCCCCAACTCCCCCAGCAAAATGGAGCAGTCATGTCTGACAATAACGTTGCAGCATAGAAAAAAAAAAAACAAGAAAGAAGGAAAAAGAAGGAAATTATGCCATCAAAGAAAAATGTTCTTGTATGAATAATACATCGAGTAACGTACCGCAGTTATACCCAGTGCTATGGATTTAACACCACAAAATTCACACATGAAACTGGATGTTACATGAAACATCCGAAGTGGAGTACCTAGCTACAGAGATGCTGAGTGGATTTGACATTAACATTGGCTGAATGAAAACATCCAAAATAATGCCATCAAGAAAATTTGTTCCCTTATGAATAATGCATTGAGTATGTACTAAGTTACCCGATGCATTTGGGTCTACACCTGATGAAATGAGGAAATGAATGTGACATGAAGTACCAGTATATGAAGTGAAACACGTCACTGCCGATGTAGAGTGAAAAACAGGTTAAAGGGACTGTACAGTGCTTGTTGAGGTGGGGATTCAGGTTTATAACATTGATAAATGAGATAAGGAGAAACCTCATATAAAATTTGAAAGAGCATGTAATTTTAAGAAGGATTCAACATTCATTTGATGAAAATTGGTTTTCAAATGGCTGAGATATCCAAAAAAGTGATAATAATAAAAGGCGACAGGCCACGCCTCTTATTAGGATCTCTTTGTTTCACCTTGTTTTTGGATATCTCACCCATTTCAAAACCGATTTTCATCAAATAAACTTTTGATACCCCTTAGAATTGCATGCTCTTTAACATCTCATAGAGAGGTTTCTGAATATCTCGCAAAACATTAAAAGCTAAATCCTCACCTCAACCAGAACTGTACACACCCTTTAAGGCGGCTCAGACTGTCTTTATGTTGTAGGGATAAACATGAAAACACACAAGAAAATATCAATACAGATGTGTCTTCTCCCAAATTTCAAAGAAATAAAACATGACATATTGTATGTTTTCACCAGGAGAGCACACTCAGTAGATTACAAGCAGATGCACACTTTGATATTTGTCAAAGCGAGTTTTTAATCCCATACTTGTGAAGGGGAAAATGAGAGAAGTGGCTTTGATCTCAAGGGTGCTCAGTGTACTGCGGACCGATGATAAATGATTGGTTGACCGGACATTGACCGGACACAGCTGACTGACTCTCTGTCCAAGCATTTCTTTTGATGTGACCGTACCTTGAAGGTGGAATGATGAAATGAATTATGCATGAGATATGAATTCATGCATATTCATAAATTATACAACATTTATATATTTTATATAAATATGTTGAATCTCATTAGTAGGTCCAGCTGAGGCACGCTGCTGGTTATTGTTTCATAACCCTCAGCCCCAAAGAGGAATATGCACATAAAGGGTTTGAAGAATTAGTCCGCTGGGTAATCGAGCTTCGGTCTGCCTGAACCGCTTTGAAGTCTCCTTGGCTGAGCGATTGAGGCGTTGGCGTGCCATGCCAAAGACCTGGTTTAGAATCCCGGCGGACACCAATTTTTCAACTTGTGCTCTTTTTCCAAAAAAAAAAAAAAAAAGGAGGAACAGTAACAGTAATAATAGTTCCAAGCTATGCACCATCTTTTCCTTCATCATATCTCTCTTATAAATATATACCAGGACTTATTTCTCACAGGTTGGTATTTAAAAGTGGAAGGATAAATAAGCCAGTTCGTAGTTCCACTTTTTGCATGGGCAGAAAAAGATCATTCAAGATAACAGCCATGTTGGCTTTGAATTCACTCAGATAAGCATTTGTGATATAGTGATTATTCACGTAATTCTTATAATGGTATTTGTCAGCACATCCACATGAGAGCGAGCCTGGTATATAGAATAGCAATATTAATAGAAAAAGTTTGTTAATGCACTAAATGCAAAACAATTACGAAATGGATGCTTCCCATAGTGTATACTGACAGGCCATTCTGGTCACCTGGTCCATACAAGTTCATTTTCTGTTTGAGCATGAGTGCTATAAATTGTAACATCGGGCAAGGTTATGCATTGTTTTGCATTGACAAGGAGTGATGTGCCTAAACTGACTGAGAAAAAAAAAAGAAGAAGAAATGTCATTTGTCCAAACTGACATGCAAGCTAATGATGAATTAGTTTGATACTATGCATTTGCTACAAAACAGTCACGGGTTGCAGGTTTGGGGATTGTCTGGATGATGATGCATTGTGTATCTTCTATTCTCTTATTTGTTGTTGCAGGTGCATCTGATGACCGGCTCATCTGGGAGGGTGTACGAGACTGTTTCCCTCGGTTCCGCCCCCGTCCTCTCAAGCATGTACAACGATCGGGACGCCGCCATTTTGGTGGCCACGGAACAACAGGTGAGCTAGAATCCAGAGCTGTTGCATTGCGATTGCGTGCGGAAATCCGCTCACATTATGAAGGGAAGTGTCGATTAAAAGTCCTTGTAATTTGACTGGGGCATTGTGCATCATTAGATTATTCATTAAGATTATTTCCCAAATGCTTTAAATTGAGATTTTGAAATTTCAGTGATTTATAAGAGACTAGTGAAGACCCGTAATGTAAATGTGCTCTATTTATGTAGCATGGAAGGATTAGAAGGTTAGGATTTTAAAAGGGGGGAGGGGGAGGGTGTGGCACGAGTGGGGAAAATTGATACCTCTTGATTGTCTCAATACTCATGTGTGAGTTTGATTTAGACTTGGTATTGAATTAGCCAAAGGAACTCCACATGTTCAGGTGGATACTATTGCCTGCTATTTCCAACAGTTTTCCCATTCAAAGCCCAACTTAGCTAGAGCCGAATGTCTAAATGGATGAAGAAAAAAAGTTATATTTGGCAGGTCCTAGGGTGGTACCACCTTGGCTTCATTGGTCTTGGGGTCAGCACCCTAATGGCAGAAACTTTGCTCTTGAATTGAAAAGGGAACGCTTGAGAAAAGTCACACCCCTGATATTCATAAAATGCCTGTTTTATGTTCACCCCAATCCAAAAGAGATCATCTTCATATTCAGGAAATTCTTCTTTTAGGAAAGTCTACAGTAGTAGAAAGAAAGCTAGCATTGCCCTAGATCCAACATTGGGTTGCAGAGGAATCTGATAGACCTTATGTGGTCTCCTTTCTTCCCCAATTACCATGGAAACAGAGGAATGCCTTGACCACTTACAAAAGGATGAGGAAATGCAAGTGATAGCTCCAGATCTCGCCTCCAAACTGAGGGGCGTTAGTTCCAGAAAAATCGCAAGTGCTTGACTAACAGAGGATTGGAGGGCGCGCAAATTAGGGCATCTTCCGCTTTTCAACTGGACGTGCGCCACCGCTCCCTTTAAGCGTCGCGCCATAATTGAGAGTGGCGTAACCACTCTCGTCTGCGAGACAGGGCCCTGTCCAATATAGAGGGTCCACTTTGCTGGTATTTACACAAATGGTGAATGTCTATCATGAGAATGTCAGGAAGATTGATTTCCTGTCAGAATGGGATGTGCAAAGCTTCTCCGTGCTGCTGCCGCTTGGGTTGCATAGAATATTGCATCTTTCAGCCTCGTGCAAACATGAGTCCCTCTACACCGGTAGTCATTCGGTTGGATGTCCCCTCCCCCCCCCCCCCCCCAAAAAAAAAAAAAGGATGGAAAAAAAGTATTGCGGGGGAAATAGTGCAATCCATCTGGGTATAGTCTCAGAGTTTTCGCTGTTTGCCTACAAACATTGACACCTTGTGGGACGCCCTCGTGTCGTTCGATTGGCGAATTGTGTACCACCGCCCAGCCTGTGTTTGAAATGAAAGCACAAGCAAATCGAGAAGCCAACCAATAGCTGGCAGTGACATGAATATCCGTTGTGGCATGGCAGATGACAAAATGCGGTGGGCAAAGGGGAGACGCAACCACTAAGAAATCAGGGCAAACTTTGAAGGAATGCTGAATCTGTTTTTTTTTTTTTTAACTCTTTAACAAGAGAAAAGAAACCTCTCAAATGAAGGTATGGTGATATGCAACATGATAAAAACAAGAAATTCTTTCTACACACTCAATATCTTTTCCCTGTGTCTTTTCTGTTCATATCTCTTTCATTCATTGAAAAGATTCATGCTTGTTGGTGATAAGATATTGATGGAAACAAAATGATGCACCACCAATCAATACCCAGTACTGTTATTGTAAGCAGAATTCTTGAAAAAAAAAGTATATTGGTATAAAACCAGACAAAAACCAGGCACAACCTACATTGCCTTTGCAGTGTGTATATTTGCAGCAAAAGGATTTTTGCCAAGGCCATGTTTTGTCACAGGTTTTTATTAGTGTCAAGAGTGTGGCGTTTGCCCAAAGGGGTCGTGAAATTTCCTGTTAGACTTGACGCAAAAACAATAAACAGAGCTACGGATGGATAACTTTTTAACTCTTTTTTTAAGTGCCATGGTGTTAACCCACTTGTGTGCCACAAGTGGGACATTAATGTATAGTCATTCTTTGAAGAGATTTAATCAAGTGATATGCACATTAACCTGTTGGTTAAAGGAGGGGCTGGTTTTGCTATGACATGCATTTCCCATAGACACCTGCCTGAGGGCTAGTCTTCAAAGGGTTAAAGTCAATTATGCAGAAAGTTGTATCCATTGTGTGTAGTTGGATGCAACTATCAGGAATATTTGATGCCTTCTACTGAGATTTGCATGCACACATCATGGTTGAGCATAATGTTGTCGTGCCATGTATGTCGTATATACAAATGTATTTTGTGCTGTATGGTTTGTGCTAGACATCCATGCAAAAAAAAAAAAAAATTCTCATTTGTGATGCAGTGAACCGCTTGCCCACACAAATCATATGTATCGATGTCAATTATTCCGTGGTACGCAGGCGCAGGATATTTTCCCGAATAAGTTTACCGAGTGATGAGATTAGCTGGGTACGGGTACATGAAGTGTAATATTCCAAAGATAATGCTGTGCAGCCTCAGTTTCAGGCTTTGCATCAATGTAACTGATTGAAGTCATCTTCCTTCTGTTGAAAATGATGTGCTCAATCATATCTCAGAGTGAGAAACATTGCATCTTGATAAATGATATCTGGGAATTCTGAAATTCCTTCAAGTGTATCATCAGCAGTGATAGTTCCCTATGTGAGGTGAGCAGGGGCGGATCCAGGAAAGGGGGGGGGGGGGGAAGTTGCCTTTACAAATTTAAGGGGGCACACAAGCCCCCCTCTATTTTTCTTTTTGTTTCTTTTGTTTGTTTGTCTTTTGCTCCACCTGGATCCACCACTGGTGAGTTCTGTTTTGGATTGACATCTGCATACTTTCTTTTTTGATATATTTTTCCCCATTTTCAACAGTCCCTGCACATGCTTATATGTTTCAAACTTGAGGTGTTTCGTAATTTTTACGTTCATCATTTGTAACTCCAGTTAAGTTAGCATTTATATTTTCCTGCAACCGAGTACTAGTAGTTTGCCACAAATATTTTTATTATTCTTTTTTTTTTAGTGCTGCTACAGTTACCTGGTTATTTTACAAGAACTTGTTGCAAAGACCATAGGCAAATAGCTTTTAACCACAAAATTGTAAAGCCAAGTGAATATATGATTGATCTGATTTTATCATTTACAAATGTCATGATATGTTGTGGAGTAGAGATCATACATTAATAAGGCAATAATTGTAAATATTTGTGATATGCGCTTCATACATTGTTTCTAAGTGCAGGGGGAAGAAGAATGGAATGAAAAGGAATAGTGAGAGATACCAAAGAAACATATAAAAAATACTAAATGGCATGTAATTAATGAAGAATATGTGACCCGCTACAACAAAAAGATCCGAAAGTCGGGGGAGGACAATTTTCTGAAAATGGCATGGCATTATTTCCTTACTCTTCTACTTTAATGTCATATATAGCACAACTCATAAAAGTCCTCGGTTGCGGAGATATCGATGATTTTATTAGCGCATGTCAAGTGGTTGAGGAAACCAGAGTTTCAAGAAAAAACGCCTTCAAAGTTTTCCTTCCGACGCTATCATGATCAAGGGGAGGCGAGACAGTTTTCACCGCTTGACAATAGAAGGCATGCTCCTAGCGACCTCCACGATGTTCGCCAGCGGTCTACCCATGACCAGTCTGTAATCAGGATGCCATGCACTGACCAATTAAGGTCACTCCCTCGTTTCTAGTGGTGGAGTCTAGCTGCGGCGCTAAATCCAAATCTTCAGACAGGTTTCTGTTACGTTAAAAGTCGGAAAATCATGGCCCAGAAAAACGCTGATTTCTTGCCTTTCTATTGATCATTTATCTTCGAGATTTCGGCAGATAATAGACAAAACATTAGACTACAAAATTATGCCAAAAACAGAAATCTTATTGTTTTGATCAATTTTGATGATGTGACTTCAAACTCGATTCTCTCGGCTTAGCCGTCAGCGACTTTAGGATCCTTTTGTTGTAGCGGGTCACATATTATATACATTGGTAAGCATCAGTAAACAGTCAGGTGGCATAATTAGACCAATGCTCAACAGATTGACGGGGGGGGGGGGGGGGGGGGAGGGGGTGATCAATTACATGAAAAGGTGGGTTTTCTGCAGTGACTTGAATGATTCAGCTGATGGGGCTTCTCTATGATTCCATAACTTTATGTGCAATAACTGTGAATGAGTATTAATTCGCTATTGTGTATCTTGATGTGCGGTCCAGGCAGCAGTTGAAAATAAATGGATTTCTATATAATCAGTGTAAATAATGATAATAATAACAATAACAACAATGATTATAATAACAATAATAGCAACAACAACAACAACAACAACAACAATAATAATAATGATAATAATAATTATAATAATGATATAATGGTAATGATAATGATAATAATGATGATAGTGATAATCATAATAATACTAATAATACTGATAATTATAATTATAATAATAGTAATAATAGTAATAATAATGATGATGATGGTGATGATGATAATAATAATGAATGAAATTTGAATACAAAGAAAAAATTGCAAGCAAGAAAGAGATTGTACTTAACTGGGGATATTCCAGTGTGGTTGGTTTAGATGAAACTTGATAGCAGTATCTCTGTCAACAATCATTTGCTACTCGAGAAATCAGGATGAGCAAAAAGGCAAGAGAGCTCATCGACTTTATCATGAAAATTCTACCGACCTGCAGGAGCAAAACAAATACGAAAGCAACCTAAATCAGTAAATTACGCCGAGATCCGCTCTGTCAGCAGAATTTAAATGAAAACCGATGACGTGTCAAGGGAGATTAGGACATTTGAGCATTGATATCTGTCCTCAGTCCAGAGTGTCTTTGCTGGGGGTGAAAGGTTGGGGAAAAATCTCCACCCTTCTCTTTCTCAATTTGGTGAACTATCCTCCGGCCATACACATCTGCAAAGATGCATTTATTTGCTAAGATGCTCTTTGGTGACTGAGCATCCATTTACAAACTCTCACAGCGATGCAGTTCAATTACCAAAGTGTGAAAGAAAAAAAAAAAGTCATCCAACGACAACAACAACAACAAATTTGTGTAAAGGGAACTCTGTTTTACAATCAGTTTGTCGGAGTACATTCCAAATGAATAGTGAAATCCTTGCTTGTTAGGGATATATGCTGCATACGGCCAGTAAGGCATCTTATATTTGCATGTCGAAAGCCCTTTGGGTGGAAGTAAGATTTCTCGTAGGTTTATGGACTTGTCCAGTTGTAATCTAACCACACCCGGCTTGTTCAGTTTGTAGTAGTATACAAAAAAGTAACTAAAAATCAACCACAGGTGTGCACCGGAAATACATAAAGCACATAATAATAGCTGCTTTGAAAGTCTCATGCACCAGTTCTTTTTTGACCCGTTGAGGACGAGTCCAAGTATACTCGGGCAAGGGTCTATGGGAAATGCATGTTTATCAAAACATGAAGTAGACTGAGGGATTTGCCTCATAATCTTTATGTAGAAAGATAACTATGTCTTAAAGCTCTTGAATACAAGTTTTTATCTTCTTTCTCAATGACTGAATTTCTGGGGCATTCTAATCTGTTCCTGTAGGACTGCGGAGTTCCCAGAGACATTGCAGGTGATCAACACAGGCTTCTAGAGCCAATGGTTTAAGCTGTTATCATGATTGTATGGAGCGTCTCGTGCAACTGAATTTTTCATGCCATGTCGTGCCATCCTGTGAAGTTTCTCGGATTTGGCCATCGATCACTCACAGACCTTTCTTGCTCAACTGTTCTGACGAAAAAGATGGTTTCCCCCGGCTAACGGCCCATCGTTAGGTGACCGTGAAGTGCCGATCTCTCCCTAGACAACCATGAAATTATTTTCCTTACTTTTTTTCCTCCATATTTCCCCTCCTTTTTTTTTTTTTTTTTGCACGTTTGGTGACTTGATGGATTATTATCTCTGCCAGCTAGCCTGTTCCAGTGTGACTAACATAGGGAGAATGGAGGTTGTTGTCATTTATTAAATTCTGCATTATTTTGATGAGAAAGACCTTTGAGCCTTTCCCGATCACAAGACCGGTTATCATTGGGAGTGCAAATTGTTGTTCTGTGATGAAAGAATTCTTCTGTTCCACTGCACAGTAACACAAAAGGCCGTATTGTACACCTATTGTATGCTTCCCTGTTGGTGGTGATTTGAGCGCATGAGACTTTCACAAAGAGAGGCTGTTCTGTATTATCTATGCAAATTTTATGCACACTCTAGTGAGTGGGATACCTCTTACAGGCATTAACTATGGCTAGGTTTCCTGAGGCTTGTACATCCCCAAGCAAAAAGTGGCCTATTCAGAGAGCGCATTTTGCCAGGAGATGTGGAAACTGCTGGCTTGAATGTTCCCATGTAAGCCGTGAAACGTGCATCAAGACTTGCAACAGATTTCAAACCTTGCTTTCGTTACTCCTGTAAAATATTATCCGGGGTTATGGATGATTACCTTGCAATTTTTCATATTCTACTTTTTTTTCTTCGTAGGAGATACTTGTAAGCTGTGTCACCTGTAGGGAGGGTAGATGCATCAGTTCATCCAGAGATCATATTTCATTCAGTGTATGCTCAAGCACAAAGTTGCCTGTCATTTATTACATACTGTAAAAATGGAAATTTCTACACATTTCAGATGATCAGAAACTAGCACAAAAATAAAAGCACACAAATATTTTTTGCTTGATATATGTTTCACTACTTGATATCTTCTTTCTACAGAATTAAAAATGCATGAAATTCATCTTACCTGACCGAGCGCAAAGGAAAAAAAAATTACTTAAAGGAAAAAAAAAATTACTTGCACGAAAATATCCACTTTTACAGTATAAATAGAAAGCTTTACCAATTCAGTAAACAGCTGTACTCTCCGGAAACAGATTATGTCCTACTCAGTGCTGTTATGCATTTCTTTGGTGCTCGCAGACCATTCTCTCTTTTATCGCTGTTACTATCAATTGTTGTTACTACTGTTAGCAGAGATTTCATGATTTTCATCATTACCACAGTATTTCTTAACATAAGAATAATTTGGTTTTTTGTGTAGATTAGTGTTAAAAATTGGGCTCTACACATTGTCTTAAACCTTCCTGCCAAATACGTCTTTTGAGCTATGCTCACACTTTGAAAGCAAACCGTATACACTCTGTCACAGTGTGTTACACGTGAACTAGCTTATTGATCTAGATGAGGCAGTTTGATCACCCGAAATGAAATATATGAAGAGATAAAGTACCGTTGAAATTATGTGTGCATTTATTAAGGCGGAATCACGCCTTCAAATCATACATCCGGTCGTACAATATAATAATCTTCTGAGCTCAGAACTTAAACATATCATGCTGATTAAATGACTGTTATCCCATGCATGAAATACTAACAACCTTCTAACGCCAAGACTAATGACCCTCAATATTAATCTTTCGACTTATAAACTAACTGAGTATCCAAGTACCATAACACTTCTCACAATATTGACATAATTATGAGATGGCCTTGGCATGTGGCTTGCCACAACAAATGTTGCAGTACAAATGTAGCTTTAACTTTTTAACTGTAGTCTGCTGGTATTGAACAATTCATTGAAAGTTGCTATAAATGAAGGCAAAAGTGATCGGCTGAATATCTTGTGGTGCAGTTTAGGTGAATGCTGTTCTTGTCCTTCAATTTAACCCGTTGAGGACGAGTCCCGAGTATACCGGGCAGGTGTCTGTGGGAAATGCGTGTTGTAGCACATATCAGTCCGTCCCCAACGGGTTAAGGTTGGTCCCCAGATGATAAATTACAGCATGGTAAAAGCAGCTTGAACTGGTCGCTTATTTTTGCAAATAAAAGTTGAGGAGGTCTGCCGCAGTTGGTAAAGATTTGACAAAAAGTATTGTTATATGTGCACTCTCAGGCAGTATGTGTGATTGTAAGTGTTTGTTTACGTCAGCTTTGGTGGCATTATTGCCTCTGCCGGTGAATAAAAGCGTTAATCATGACTCAATCAGGACAGCTAGCTCATAACCAGCATGGTGAGATGCCAGATTGAAGCAGACACCTGTAATCGTCCATTATAGAGAGGCGACTGCCTGAGCAAAAGGTGACCGTCTGAGGGCACCTGTGTGTGTATTTGTGCGTGTGTCCGTGTTGTGATTTTTGCGGTTGGACAGTGCCCAAATGAGAGTTTAATGACCTTGGGATATTGAAGCCACCGCTGCGATCTTGACATTGCTCCCTCGAGGCGCTGGAAAAGGGAGAGAAAAATTGGGTTCAGAGTGATGTCCATGGAGTGACTGACTGCCAGTGGTGTCGTGCAGTGTTAGCGGCTGGAATTGCACCTCGGGACCTTTCAGCACCTTAGAATCTCTTCTCCCCCCCCCCCCCCTAGTTAGTTGTTTCTATTGCTTTTATTTTTATTTTTGTTGGGGGGGGGGGAGAGAGGGGAAGAGTGAGAGAAAGCATATCAAAAGGTTCTGTTTCTTACCTGGCAATATCTCTTGCTCTAGCCTTTTTATACCCCCACCCACACATATTGTGTATGGGGGTATATAGTTATTGATATTATTGAAGTCCCTTGATACCATTTGTCAAAAAAAAAAAAAAACAGCTTCAGTGCTTCAAAAAAGTTCTAAAATGTGAGTTTGGGATGAAATAAAACCATTATGAAAATGTCAATCAGTATAATCAATCTCTCATAAGTATTGTTTAATATACAAAATGTGAAGAAACGTTCTATCAAAACTGTTTCTAGAATAAACTGTCACCATGATGGTTTATTGAGAAAATTAGTGATATCTTCTTATAGATATGTGCAGCTTCATTGCAAAATGTTTGTTCGTAGGGAGTTTTGTGATACAACTGAACTGTACATAAACATCATCATTGTGAAGATTCGAACATTTTCTTTTAATCACTGCTCCCAATATTAAATAGTGGTTTTAACGTATTGCGTATGCGAGTCCTAAATGCCTTCTGTTTTATCTGTGGGGAACTGGCTACTTTGAGGCAGTGAGTTAATTCATGAGGACGGAGAAGAGAGGATTTTAACCCATTTCATACTGAATTCTGAAATCCCCATAGAGTTAATACACAGGCTGCCAGGTTCCCGAATGGAACAGGTTAACAGAATTATCATGGACCTATGAACTTCTTGGGCAGGCATTGATGGGGTGTGTCGTAGAGAGAGACATTGTGTAATGACACAAATTGTAGCATTAAGTATGGCAGTTGCTCTCAGAATCATCTAGATTTACCCAATCAATTGATGAAATAGATCTGTAAGTCGACAATTCTTTCAGGTATGTTATGGCTTCGAAAGGAATCATGGAACAACCTATAAAAGGGAACCGATTCAAAGCTGTGTTCCTTTCGTGCTTCTCTGCTGCCAGATGGTTTGAGCTCAAAGCTTGGCTTCATTCTTCTCTCTGATATGAAATAGCATTGTGCATGAAGCTGTAAGACGAAATCTGGATGCCTTGTGAAAGTGGGGTTACTGCCTTTGTGCACTCAGATCGCAATCCATTAGCAAGATAAAACACCGATGCCGGAGGGAAATCCAGCACAGAAAATATTGCCAGCGATTCCTGATGTGGATAAAAATGCATTAAGCACACTTTAAAAAGGTATATCATCTTTTTATGATGATGATCAAGTGTTGGGCAGATCTCGAGGTTTTTCTTCTTGTCACTCTTTAAAAGCAGTTGTACCAAATGCTTATCGTGAGTTGGATGTTTCAAATGGTATGCATTCTCCGTACTATAGTAATTGCACATTTGTTGTTGTTTTCGTGAATCTTCCCTCAGGATAATGGTCATACTCCAAATGTTCTTTGAAGAAAAAAAAATAAGATAAAAAGAAGGATTTAAGTGAGAAAAAAGAGTCAGACAGCAGATACATGGGCTGCTGCTCTTCCAAGGGAAAAAGTGAGTTTTCATTAAGTTTACATCGATGCAGCATTGACTCGCAATGGCAGAGAGCTCAGATGGGATATGGAGCCTTAAAAGGAAAAAGAGCATGCCTCCAAGGCTCCTACCAATCTCTTGAGTGGATGGAAATGTGGCATTACCTCTGTTTTTTTCCTGCCTTGCACGCTCTCCCAGTGATGTATGAAGTAAATCTCCCTGCTATCTGACCGTACATTGCCCCCATAATCTCGGCCTGAAATACCATATATTGGAAATGGCTGGATCGAGCAAATAAGGCCAGTAGGATCATGGGTTTGGGGTTTTCATTTTGCTCTTTTCTATCTGTTTTTCGGTGAAACGAGGCAAAAAAAGAGGAATATGATGGGGTGGTTATGCATAATGCATGCTTAAATGTATAAATATATGTTTCACTGGCCAGCCCTCCAGGCTCTTACAATGTACTTTCTGGACTGACTGACTGTGGCATATGGTATCAAAAATGGATGTCGTGTTTCATTTCAAACTACTCTATGCATTTAACAACCACAATGATAAAGAGTTTTCTGTGATTGTTGATCCTTGGCATACAGGAACTGAGTCTTCTGTGTGCTTTCTCTATGGGAATTTACCAAATCTTGTGGTCAGTTGAGATACATTCACACTGATGTGAAATACTGACTGGTATTTTGTGTGGTATTTCGCAATGTGAACACAAATACACCACAAAATATATCACAAAATACCAAGGTATTTTAGGGTGGCAGTTCAAGCTTCACACAAAATATGCATGCAAAATTTCAGTGTGAATCATGCCACAAAATACCCGACAGATCATACAGTGGTGTATTTATTCATGTTATACCAGACACACTCGTGTCTTTTTCCATTGGAGATATGCACATATGCAATGCAGTACCACAGTATTTCGATAATGAGAATGGTACCACGTGAACTACCTTGGCATCTATCACTGTGGCATTTCGCCAATGAGAATGGTGTCAACAAATTACTGTGATATTTAATACCATGGAAATTCCAGTGTAAATGCAACTTACATTTTAAGTCCAATTGAACTTGAAAGTGCTCTTTAACAGGTGGTTGTTTCATTACAACCCAGAATTTATGATAATTAAGCAAAAATTCATGACCAGCAATAACAGAAATATTTAAACTAGCTTATTTAGTGATGTAAGTACATCTGCATAAAGTGTCAAAGTGCTTCAATTCACATTAAATTTATTTCTGAAAATTGCCTTGCTTCTGATAACAGTAGCTAAAAATATTATTCATATGAGGGTGCAGGAGTGATAGGCAAGTGAAAAGGTACATTGTATGTTTGCAATTTTTGTGATGTCATTATTATGGATATATGTCCACAAAGGCAAAATTAGATAGATATAGATATGTGTCCTATAAAACTGCGCCTCTTAACACAGCAAGTAAATGTAAGTGCAAGTGTGATGATGGCTTGTCCATCAGTTATCAATTAAACAGTGACGTCTTCCTTGGTCTAAATATACCCTGTTGTGCGAAATTCATAATTGCCTTGAAAAACACGCAGCTGACATGTAGGCTCCCGTTTCCGCCCTCCCCCCTGTGGATTCACACCCAATTAGAATTTCAGGGATACATTTGTACCCTTTGCGATTCTCTCTTTACGGAAGATCAGAATGTGGCATGTCTTCAAGGATGCGGCTTTAAAGAGATAGATGTGCGGCTTTAGAGATCTGGAATTTGAACGGTGTGGGATGTGATAAGATCATGGGGAGTTTATGTTCATCCATGGTTTGTGTACAGATCCCCTGAATGTGGCATGAAGCATAGGAAATCATTGAATCCCATAAATCACATTTATTCTTTTTGGTGCCGTATCTTTTCATTCATACTTTCACTATTTATTGAGTGTATCATGAGATAGAGATAGAGAGATAGAGATAGATAGAGTAAAACTGTTCTCTTTCATTTGAACCATTTCTTGTTAACCGGTTGGAAGACGAGTCCAGAGTATACTCGTGCAGGTGTCTATGGGAAATGTGTGTCGTAGCAATATCGGCCCGTCCTCGACGGGTTAATATGTAGTCATTTGTTTCCGGTGCGTAATATTCTTGTACTGTTGTAGAAAGCCTCACATTCGCAAACTTTTTACCCAATTCTTAGACTTGACAACGCAGTTTAAAGGATTAAAGTAACTACTGCTCTCGCAAATTGGGAAAGTTTAGTTTACTGTAAAAGTGGATATTTTCATGTGACTAATTTTTTGCTCTGGGCTGGATAAGAAGAGATTCGCATGTTTTGAATTCCGCAGAATTAAGACATCAACTACTGGAACATACGCCAAGCAAAAATATTTGTGTACTTTTATTTTTGCGCTAGTTTCGGGGTTGCGCGAAATGCGCACAAATTTCAACACTGCGAATATTTCCACTTTTACAGTAGATAATTATTAACTCACTGAATTGACCTGTACATGGATGGGGAAGCAGTCCTGTTGACATGCAGATCTTTCAACTAGCAACTGTTTGCCAATCAGGTGCTGTTGGCATCTTGCATTGTGGGCTTATAATGGCTGTGCTCAACAATTCACTTGTGGAAGTTTTGTTCCGTTGTCAGTCCAATATATTAGTTCAGTTACATCAACTAAATTGTGAGAAGTACATTGATTTTGAGAGTGAATTTGAAAAGTGAAAAACTGCTCCTTTGATATGATTTGAGGAGCCACAAGATGCAAACAGCTAAAGAGGGATAAACACGTTGTATTTACTTTACACCTCGTCAGCTCGGTTCAGAGAAATTCCTGACCCGCCACCGCAGCGGCAAGTCAGCAGAGATCACAGGTTCAAGTTGATGTTTGTTGAGGCAGCACTGCCCAAATAATAGCCCCATTGTCAAGTGGGCGTGTCAATGGGAACACAATATCTCACCCCAGCATTTTCGTTTTCCTCACCTCTCAACAGCTCTACCGACTGGCGGTGGCTAACTGTGAGCAATATACCAGCTGTGGAGAATGCATCGGTGTGGGCGGGGCACGGGATGGTGACCCATACTGTGGTTGGTGCACACTGCAGGCTAGGTAAGTTTCTTCTTATCAAAACAACAACAACAAAATCCTAACAAGTTTGAACACAAACATGCATACAGTTAAAATTTGTGTCCATGAACTTGCATTGGTTATGTTGGGATTCCCATCTAATCATCATTCATCATCATTACATGCACATTTTTCTTTCTGTGCATTTCATTTACTTTGTGTATGATTTTGCTCCTCTCTTGACAGGGCATTTAATTCATATCTTTCCTTGTATTTTACCGTAATGAATAAAAAAGCCTGTCCACAGGCAAAACATTTTGCAAAACATGCATGCCTACACACACACACACACACACACACACACACACACACACACACACACACACACACACACACACACACACAGAAATATATATATATATACATACACAAATACATTTTATTTATGTTGGCATGTGTATGACTATATTATGTACACTTTATTTATGGAAGTCATCAACATGGAGTGGAAATTACACTACTTGTTCTTAAACCATATTCATACATCATAATTCATACCATAGTTCAACTTGTGAGGAACAAATGGATTTCATTTAGATTCAGTATGCATTTATGATGGTGTAATCTATCTCTCTGATCTCTTTCTCTCTCTTTTTTAAATAGTGAACCAATTTTAACAAAAAGAAAAGAAACATTGACAATATAATGTTTGGCAGCTAGTGTACAAATTTATCAGACCTGGATGATTTGATGAAATAAAGTCCTTCTGCATCTTTATCGTGGTAGTTTGTAGACCATATTTCCTCCTCATTTGATTTATAGTATTAACTCAAAGATTACTCACACATAGTGTGTGGCTTATATTTCTTCTGAAGTTTTTAGATTGAAATATACTGCATATATATGGTAGCCCTCATTAAAGTAGCTAATTAAGCTATAGTCAGTGAGGAGTGCAGTGTCTTATTTTCTCTCCTTCGTTTCGAGGCCAAGTAGTGGTAGTGAAAGAAACATGATACAGCATCATACATTAGTCATTAGTCTCATCCCTGGACTGTTAATCAAACTCCCATCATGAAATTTGTACAGAATGAGTCAGCAGTTTCATTCTCGCCACAAACTTTATTTTTTCTGCCCAAGAAGCGGCTCCGTTGCTTACAAACGAGCGTGTTTGTACCTTTTAATCATCTCATGGTCTTATTTTTTCATGAGTATATGATGTTGGGTATTAAGGAGAGACAGTGACTCATCTTCATGTTGTTACTTTCACCCAAACGAAATATGTGTTAAATATCTCATGAGATTGTTGTTGGATGAGAGGGGAGAGGGAAAGGAAGGGCCACTTTCCATATTTTCTTGCGTCAAAACTGGACAGAAATAGTAGCAAATTGGAGTGCAATGTTCGCTTAGATGTTTGAAAGTTTAAACATGCGAGATGAGGCGAACGTGCCGTGTTTGCATGAACGAAGGACTTTGCAGCTCACGGAGTCTTGGATCATGAAGACCCGCCAAAGCAAGAGGAGATGGTTTCGTTGTGAAGAGCTCAAAAGTTTGGATATTACAGCCAGAACATTCAAAATGCAGGTTATCACACCTCCACTATCTGTATCAATTGGGCATGCACCATGTATGTCACGTTCACGCATCTGTATCGTGTGGGCCGAGCGAAAGACCTGTGGTGTGTTTCTCCGGGCAGGTCAGCCCGGTTTAATTGGCATTTGTGTAAGCAAACAGATGTTTCAAACAGCGATCAGCGCCGGCCTGTTTATGTCTGCGGATCACGCCAACATTAACAATCAAATCACAGGCCTGCTGTCACACAAATACAGACAAGAACCTCCCCAGATACACAACAGAGGTAGATAAGTATCGTTTGGAGTCCGGGCACATGTACGGTGCCTGCCTGAAATGTGTCCTCCGATGAATGTTGCCCCAGGTACTGGAATACATAAAAACACCTTGGTGCAGTTCAAATGGGGGCAAGGAGAAACAGGGCTATTTGCAAAGAAAAGAAGGCCAAGTTTACGGCCAGTAGATAGGATATTTTGAAGTTTGGTTTAATCTTACTTGCCCTCCTTATTTCCTAAACAAACTATACCAGTCAGCTAGCTAAGCATGAAGATTAGTTCATCCTAATTCTGTTTTGTTTTGTTTTGTTTTTTTTTTTGGTCATGTATATGTGATGGTTAACATTTTATCGAGGTAAAGTTGGTCGACATAAAAGCTGAAAAGCACTGAATTTGTTCAAAACTTAATGGCTTATAAATCTCAACTACCTCCTATCTGAATTTTTAAGTGAAAGATTTGTTGAATAATGGCAACAAAGTGTGTGTTTTTTTTTTAAGAATGTCAATCTCACACTTTTAATCAACCTGATGTAAATAAATAGTATGAGTGCACCTAAACTCCAAAGCCAAATTTCTTTAAGTTAATTTCTCTAATTTAATTTTTTGATTGATATGAATCAAAATTATGTCTTTTAAAGAATGCAGAGTCTGGAGAATTGAAAATTTCCACATCAGGAAACCAACATTTGGAGAATTTATTGAACGTATATGATGTTTTGTGACTGGTAGATAAAATAGATTCTAATTTGAGATATTCTTTTTAAACTCCTGACTACAAACTATCATAATTGTAACAGGAAGGATTATCATCACAACTCTTTTCCTACTAGACCACTTTAAATACTGCCAAAATACAAACAAACAAACAAACAAACAAACAAACAAACAGTTTTTTTTTTTTTTACACTTGTATATATAGTCTTAAAGTTTCATGCTCCAGATATATGTTGCATTAAAGGGACCGTACAGTTTTGGTTGACGCCTAATTTCAGGTTTCTAACATTTTTTGGTGAGAGAATGAGAAATCTCTTATGAAATATGAAAGAGCATGTAATTCTATGAGGAATTCAATGTTTATTTGATGAAAATTGGTTTTTGAAATGGGTGAGATATCCAAAAAAGAGCGATTCTAATAAAGTGTGGGACCCACACTTTATTACGACCGTTCTGTTTTACTTTGTTTTTAGGTGTTTCTGTCATTCCAAACCAGATTTTCATCAAATAAACTTTGAATTCCTCTTAAAATGGTATGTTCTGTACTATAATCATAAGTGTTTTCTTGGTATCTCGCAAAAAGTTAAAAGCCCAATTCTCATCTCCACCAATACTGTACCATCCCTTTAAATGACCAATGAGTTTGTTGTCATGGTTGTGATTTTTTTCAGGTGTTATCATAGTTTACCAAAGCTGTACATCCCTAAAGTATACTCAGTTTGTAAATGCTTGTGATAATTGGACAGGCAGCCATCTTCTTCCAGGAAAGAGTATACAGAATGATCCATCAGGCGGAGCCAAGACAGATGCTCCAACTGAACTGCTGCCTAAATATTTTCCCCTTGTCAGTGCCCTCCATGAATGTGAAGAATATTTATTCACTCCTCTTTGATTCATTATGGCTGTTAAAGTCGTTCGAAAAGTCACTCGCCATCAGCGCGATGGACGCTCAGATCCAATCACGGCATTCCAGGTCAATGTCTCATGCTGTCTATCTGATGGCTGGCTCGGGCTCGCACTTGGGGTGCGTTTATCGGTAACTCGCTTCTGGCGTAGAATTAATGTTCCCAAACAACTTTCAGGGAGATTTGGGCAGGTGATAAATGCAAAGCTGTTTTGATCATGGGGTTGAAAATGCCTTTCTGAAATGCTAAAAAAGTGCAATCTCGAAGGTGTTTGAGCCAGAAATGTGTTTCCGTGGAGATGATAAACACAAAGTAATTTTGAAATGCTAACCTATAGCTCAGACCTACCCACGCCAACAACACAATCTCTGCTCCTCAGGTAAACTTCGCAATGCAGCTGTGCAGTGACACGGCCTTCCTCTCGACTCGCTATAGAGATGTGATAAATGCAACAAATCGACAAATGCAATCTGAAAGGCCTTTGTATTAAATGCATTTTGATTGTGAGTATTGAAACATGTTTTAAAATGGGAAAGATGAAAAACTCGGCCTGTGATAGACCAGACCAGAGCATGATGGTATTTGCTGGTGTGTGTAGAAACTTGAGAGCCCATCAGACGTGGGAGAGGCAAAAAGATAGAAAAAGATAAGAGAGAGAAATGGACGGACAGATGACAGAGAGAAAGAAAAGACAGAAGCAAGTACAAAAAAAAAAAAAAAACCACATTAAAAATGGAGAAATTGAGGAATGAATTATTTACATCATAATTATATGTAGGAGGACAGATGGACTAATGACATAGCTGAGAAACAGATCAAGTGGAATAGACAAATGGAGAGATATATACATAAGGAGATTTATTTTAGGATGTTATATGAATAGATGAATATGTTGATGAATTAGAAAAGCAGGTAGATAGATGAACGGATATACATAATACTCATCAGGTCAAGGGAGAAGAAGATGAATGGGTCGGGAGAGGAAAAGTCAAGAGATGCCAGGGAGCGAATGCGAGAAGACAGACAGTAATTGAGCCAGGCGGACAAACATGCTCAGACAGAAGTTGACAGGAAGGGAGAAAGCTAATTACCTCTGAACTTGCCCTCAAGAGGCTCTTGTAAAGTACAAGTACAGATTGCCAATCAGCTGAAGAGACAGACAAGAAAGGGACTTGGGGTATTTTTTTTTTCTTTTTCAAGAAGACAGCTCCAGAATGAGGGAGGGAGAAGTCTTGGTATTCTTTCTAAATAGAGCTCAATAGCTATTGGATTGGCATTCCAATCACTTCCTCTCACCTTTCTCCCCCGCTCCAGAGTGTTCGATTTCTCTGGTGTTACCCGTGAAGCACCACCCAAGGTTATGGTGTTGGCGGAGATCTCAGGATGCTCTCTCTCTCTCTTTCCCCGGAACCTTTTCTGTCCCTTCTGTCCCACTCACCCCCTCCCCTCCCCCCCCCCCCTGTCTCCCACTTTCTTTCAATGGGCCGTGTTATCATGTTTCCAAAAATGCATGTCCATATTAAAAAAGACTGTCAAGTGTTGTGGAGTAGACCAAAGATGTTTTTGAGATATAACCATTTTCCACTCCAGTCATGCCTGAAATTTGAAAAAACTCTGTCTCGCATTACAGTATCTTGAAGGGTTGAACATGATATGAGAAATGTGTTTCAAAAGATATGTGATTTGAATTTCGTCTTAGATTTGCAAAGATACTCATTTGGTGTGAAATAAGTCTCTAGATACATCTTTGAAACCAGTTCTTTTTTACATCTGAAAGCTCTCTTTCTGTGCCACACCTCTCAGTCTCCACCTTGCATCCATATCTCTAAATGTCACTAAACACATCTTTGAAACCAGTTCTTTACTAAGTCTGTATATCTCTAAATGTCTCTAAACTCTTCTTTGAAACTGGTTCTTTACTAAGTCTGAAAGCCCTCTTTCTGCCCAATACCTAACTGTCTCCACCTTGCGTCCATATCTATATTAATGTCTGTAAACACATCTTTGAATCAGTTCTTTTCTAAGTCTGAAAGCCCTCTTTCTCTCCACACCTATCTGTCTCCACCTTGCATCCATATCTCTCACCTCCAGCCCCTTCGCTGCTTTCAACTTGTTCACTCTGGATTGAGTTTGCCCTCTCCAAGCCCCCCCCCCCCCCCCATATGGATTCCCAGTTTTCAAATTTCAATTGAGATTTAAAGGAATTTTTTTTTTTTTTTTTTTGGGGGGGGGGGGAATTGTACATGTTCCTTGCTCATATCTTGTGTGAGAGACCTTTTACGTGATTTTGAAGCAAATGAGAACCTGGCTGTACAATATTTTTTTCATTTTTGTTTTTCATGAAGGTGGTTTCCAGAAACTCTTATGGGCTCTGGATGCAGTCATGTCTTCTTTCTTTTCCAACCTGATCCTGGTCATACCTTTGCAAAGTAGGATTCCTTCAGTATAATACTCATTTGAGGAAGAAAGAGCCACAAACCGAGATGTGCGACCAGATCGCATTTCAAGAACTGGATGCTATGATAGCACATTTGATCCAGTTTTTGATGCGGGGTGGATGTAGGTCGGATGAGGACAATGGCGGCGCGCAAACCATTTGTCAGGCAGTAATTGGGGGTGTGGGTATCGATACTACTAGGGCCTTTTGACCCTGTTTCCTCCCACACCGACTCGACTCGAGAGTTGTCGGGTAAGCCACATCCAAACACGGCTTTGATGAGTCTGCTACATGTGTATCTGCCAACCCGAACCCCCGCAGTCCCCGAAAATTGCAGATCTGTGGCGGGTATCGATTACACCTTTTTTCCCCTCTGCGAGTGAAATCCAGTGGCCGGTTGTCGCAACTTGAAAGGGAAACCAGCCGGGTGAAGAGCTGTTGATCACAGAGCAGTCTCGCGTGTGGCTCTGTCAACTCCTTTTCACGTTTAGAAATTCTCAACAGTGCTGGCTGAGTAGTGTTTCCACTTAGTGCCACGAAGGCAAGTGCTCTCCAGTTGACAAGTATGTAACATCTGCTCAGTGTGTCGCTCTCAAGTTCAATTGTCAGCGTGCGCTTTCGTCTGTTACAGGTAGCACTTTCTCTCCAAAATTAGTCGTCGGAGAGCGAGGATGGAGGGGAAACGAGGGAGGATATTTGATGAAAAGAAATCTCCTTAAAGCAGACGTATCAAGCCCAATCCTGATGAAAGCTTTTCAAGGCAAAGAGACTGGAGTGCCCTTTGCTCGGAACTTATCGGAGACCCGCACATGATTGCCTTCGGTCTCGTCTTGCTCTCGTGAGAAATTTCCATTTTTTTTTATTGGCAGTTGTTAAAAAGAAAGCGGGGAAAAATATTTATTTTTGTTCTTTGAAAATCAGAAATTATACTGGATGCAGCTCACGTTCAAAAGCTGCTTCCATCTTACGACATTTGATAAAGTGTCCTCCAGCATATCAGATGATGTCTCAGCCTTCGGTATCTAGGTAACCCCAAGATACCATCAATACAAAATATAAACGTGCTCAAAATGCTTAAGAACATGTCACGTCACCGACCAGTCAGTCAAAATGATATGAAACGGTAAGGACAAGACTGGAACAACACCATAAAGTGATATTGAAATACTGGAAATCCCATGTAAATTAACATACTGTATTTATAAGCTGTTATCTTCATATACAGATATTTTCGCGAATGGGGAGGTCACAGACATTTTCATGAAATGTTGTTTTTCGCATTTGACACCTAGGCTATTGTAAGAGCACTACTGGCCTAGCATACAGTGATATTTCTGTGTGTTGTTAAATTGGCAGGCCAGCAGTGATTTGCAAATTTCATGAGAATTAAACCCTCAAGAAAACTAGAGAAGCACTCTGAGAGCGCAGACCTCTGCCAAGCATGCAGCTCAATTCCACCACTGATCTTGTTCTTCCATTAGAGATATCAGTGATTTCCACCCGGCACCCATACGTACTTATAGCATGACAAACATGTGCTGAAAGTTGCCCGATTTCCCAATATAGAAGCCTTTGTTATGTCATAAACCCTCAGCTGCATGGCGCGCCTCGCCCCAGCAGAAACTAGAGCACGCACTTTAGTGCAAGCAGGCAAACCTCAAATACGCGCAGCCTGAACTCCCAAGTTCATTGACCCTACCTGCCAAAATATCAAAAATCCTTCATAAATTCACCAAAAATTCTTAGATCACTACCAAAAGTCAATCGTTTGTTACTTGTGTTGTTCTAAACCTTTCCTGCAAGTTTAATCCAAATCCGTTAACTACTTTTTGAGTTATTTTGCACACGGACAAACTAACTAACTAACTAACTAACTAACTAACTAACTAACGAACGAACAAACAAACCAACGGTAACGAAAACATAACCTCCTCCCTTGGCGGAGGTAATAACAGCTTATACAGGAAAGTGAACAGTGTCCCAACATGCCCACAGACACCCACCTCGGAATCATATATCTTACTGTGCACATTTGATTGTATTACCATCATGGTTACAACAATGTAGGAGCATGCATGTACAGAAAGTGGGCACTGCATTTGCAGCTATAGCGGTTCTGTGCCAGCTTCTTTTAATCAATATCTATAGAATCATGTAGATTGTTAAAAAGTGAAGGAAAGTACGCAAGCTTATTCTTCTTCATCTTAGTGTGATTTTTTATTTTTTTCATATGATATGCAGTCCAAAGATGCTCTCACAGAGAGAGAGAGATAGAGAGAGAGATATACGTAAATGTAGCCCTCAGAAATGTTGGGATGAAGCCCTGTCAATGATCCAGTCTATTTTTTGACACAGGTGCCTGTGAAACAGTGTTTCTGGACCTCTTGATTGGATGAGAGTGTCGGGAGCACTGCATGAGATCGATGCAGCCATAACTTCCACTGCTCTTGGGTGACCCGTGTAGCGTGCATTTTATGAGCCTTGCAAGCAATAGACATTTTTTTTTTTTTTTGAGGCCAGAAATCTGGGGATGGAGTATCTTTTTCCTTTTTTTTTTTGTAGCGGTTGTTTTACAGCGAAAAGAAATTGCCCTCGGTAGGTAAAGATGCAATCTGCATGCCATGCTGCTTTGGATTAGTCCAGTGGTTGCTGGCTTTCTCTCATCATGTTCTGTTGTCAGTGCAATGTGTTGATGCAAGTCCAACTTGGATATGTAAAGATAGCTATCACTGGTAGAATTCTAAACTATCTGATTAAAGGACAAAGGTGAATCTAATGGTTCATGTGATGACAAACATCAGTCACAAAGAGGACTGCATCCCTGTTACCATGGTAACTGGCAGCAGGTGAAACTATCATAGAGGGGAAAAAAACAGGAAAAATAGAACAACTTTAATAGCTAAACTATAAAAAAAAAAAAAACCTGCATTCATTCCCCACCTCTGAGAATGTGCCCGTGTACTTTGTGACGGTGCGATTTATTATTACGTTTGTAACAGGTGCACCGAGTACACGGAGTGCGCCAACCCGGATCAGGCGGGTCACTGGCTGGCCTACGATACTGCAGAGTGCATCGGTATCAATCATCTGAAGCCGGACAGCCTTCCCATAGGATCGTCTCCTCTGCGTCTACCGGTAGGTGGCAAATATTTTTCTTCCTCCCCCCCCCCTCCTCCTCCTCCTCATCTCTTGCTCCCACAGGCATCAAATGCCTTTGGATGGGTGGGCATACTCTGTTATTAGCGCGAGTAGTGAATGAACGCAGAAGGTACCGGTTCATTCACATCCGTGATCTATATTCACCTCTCACAGCTATTGATATTCAGTGCATCTACTCTTTATAGATGCTGTACGTTATAAACATATCCTCAGTTCAGCTGGGTCTTTACATTTTTTCTTCTTTTTTTTTTGTGAATGGATGATTCACGATGGATGATGTTTGTGAACCCGAGTGATTGGTAATTGGTCTGTTGTTGAGAATGAGTGTAGTCTTATCTACTACATGAATGACAGTTTTGTATTTTTTTCCATTGAAAAATGTAAAACAGAAAGCAAATGTATGATAGGATTTTTTTGACAACACCTCAGTGTTTTACATGTATGTACAGTGGACTCCCATTATAAAGAAATCCTTGGGACCGGCAGTTCTCTTTTGTTATATTTTAAAATTTCATTATGACCGAACAAATAAACAATATAAAACATAGAGCAGATAATGATGCGGCCTGAATTTTTACTTCATTGTAACCGGAATTTCGTCACAACCATGTTCGTTATAACGGGAGTGCACTGTAATCCCCAGCATCACCATACAGTGAAGACAAAGTGAAAATTGGAAAGGCCAACAAACATACAAGCATACCGTGCATTTTCAGCTGTTGGCAAATCAACATTTGCATGAAATTCCCCCCCCCCCTTGTGTCTGCTGATTGCAAATCTGTGATTGCACCAAGTCTGAGATTCATACCATCCTCCGAAATGTAATGACTTCGCCGACCGAACCAACTGGAAATGATGATGGGCCACAGAATGAAAGAGATATTTTTCATCAGTGGTGGGGAACGCGAGAGGGGGGAAAAACGTGAATGGTTGAGGCGGGAAGTAATTGAGGAGTTCGAAGAGGAAGTTTGATACCCTCCGGTTATCTCTAGGGAAACCAGTTTCTCGAGATCTGCTAGTCTCGATTGCGGTCAGTTCTTTGTGTGTTTTGTGATGTCACCAGAGAACACTTGGAAGACTGTTTTGTGCAATTGATTGAAAAACAAAGAACTTAAGTTTGAATACTCAGATGTTTGTGTTTCATGAAATATTTCATACTTTGTCAAGAATATCTAGACTTCAAACGGATATGTCGAGAAATGGAGAGCATCATTTATTGATCTGCCAAATCAACACCAGAGACTGGGCATGAGACCAAGCTACCCCAGAGAAATGTGCATGAAGAATTGATGAAACAAAGAATTTATGGGGAGAAAAAGAAAAGTCCATCCTCAATCTTTTTAACAATTTTTTTTACAGTGAGGAACCCTATGAAAGTTCCCCTCAGGAACCTAATATCCAAATTGAAATTAATGTGGCATCTCCTCTTATCCTCTCCCCGTGACCCCACCCCCAACTACTCCGAAAATTTTTAGCAGAAAGTGTCGGTTAGATTGGGCATAATATTACTTGCAGCATAGCCTTATCACTTGGAAAGTGAGAGCAATTAATCTCTTTTTTCCACTCTGATTTTGTCTAAATAATAGTGCACTGTTTGTAATGATTTATACACAGGGCAGACCCATATTAATTTGTAGAAACAGCTACAATGGAGTAATAGTAATGCGCAGAATACCAACTGTGATTTCATACATTACTTCTCACATTCTTACAAATTTAGCCTCACTAAATCCATTTATCTGAGAATATTCAGTTCCCAGAAACTTCTGATTTGAATTGCATGCTGAGTTTGCATTTCAAATAAGATTGCCCACCCATTTTTAAGAGTGAGATAAGAGTTATTTTTGTTATCAAATCCAATGTCGGGAACATGTGTAATCTACAAAAAGGAATAAATACTCTGTGATGGAAGGCTATTTCCATACAAGAGTTATCAATTTGTGGATCATGTGGCAGAAATTGATTTTGTATGCCACTGTTCCCACATGGTGAAAAAAATTATCCGGCCGCAAGCGACGCACTTTAAATCTCTGAACTGCACATGCCTAATCAGTGATTATAAAATGGGTTCAAGAATGTAGCCAATAGGAAGCTCTGAAATGAGACACACCTCCTTCCTTTACTTCAGTACTATTGCACTGCCTGTAATCCTATGGTAGATTGCCGATCGTCTGTGCGCGCGGCGGCTCCTTTGATGAATTGCATGCATACGCGTACGCGCTGTCAATCCTGTAAACAACTTCTAGTTCGGGCTGCTGCCGGCCGGCCGGCCTGTCTTCCCTTGTGCATAACATATGTGGCGTACGTACGTATACTGTATACAGGTACGTACACTTTGTACAGTACAGTAGACCAAGCGTTATGGGACCGGACGCGTACATGGAGTCACTTTGAAGAGCAAATCCAACGATTTAGCAGGTTAATTCTCACGCCGTTTTCAGAGTATGTTGTCTAGTAGGCCTATATGAGGAGTCTATATCAAGTCTTTAAGGTAAAGGGTGCATATTCTATGTAAAATAAGTAAGTTTTCATGCGGGTGTCCGGAAACCCAACCCCCATTATACTTATACTGTATGTGCGGGACTTCCGCGAGTGCGACGTGCGTAAAAGTTTGGGACGAACATCTTCGGACGTCTTGACCCACAAAGGTACGTGAAAAACGCTGAAAAATGATGTTAGTTTTCGAATTTTCGACCCATTTTATAAAACAAATGATGCACAGGATTATTTCGTGGCGTTAGTGTAGGCGTAGCTCACTCTCGGGTATTTACAATGTAGTGCAACATGCACTCGGCTTCGCCTCGTGCATGTTTCACAATTGTAAATACCCTCGAGTGCACTACGCCTACACTAACGCACTCTATCCTGTGCATCATTTGTATACCAGTGTGTGACCCCATGCACCCTGGTTTATTTGCACACCTTGTGTGAAGATTTGAATCGTAGGATTAAAAACTCATATTTTTTTTTTCTCTTGCCATCATTTTATCATTGTGTAACCATTGTGATTCTGGAGTTTGGGATGATTTTCTTTACTGGCACATTTGTTGTATGGTGCAAGCAGAAATAGAAATTTACGTGATCAAAATTTATGTATTTATTTATTGAAAAATTCATTGTTTTGATTCATGTAAAACTGCAGAGTCAAAGTGGGATTGCTTTTCATTGGGGGATTGCTTTTCATTGGGGGATTGCTTTTTATTTGACATTATTTAAATTGGAACCATAAGAACACATTCAATCTCTAAGTTTTGTAATCACAAGAGGAAGTGGAAACTTAGAAATGAGTTCATTTAAATGTAGTTTATTGATATAAGAATGAAAGGACTTTGGGTTGATTTTTTTTTTTTAGAGAGAGTCCAATTACAGATGAGTTTTGTTTTGTTTTGTTTTGTTTTGTTTTGTTTTGTTTTGTTTTTCTTTTTGTTTTTCTTTTGCTCTCTGTGAGAGATTGTGTTATGCTCGTTCGCAATAATACAGATCAAGCATATGATCCCATTCATGGAGAGTAACCAAAAAGCAAGAGAAGCAAAAGGGGGAAAAAATCTTTTGTTCAAGTTCATGTATTTCTGAGACAAAATATTAAAACAAAAATGGAGGAAAAAAAAATCAGTGAAGATTTATTGAGCACAGACTTGCTGCATTAAATTCATACTTGAAACTGTCCTGCAGCAAATGCAGCCTGTTTTGACACTGACTATATGGCACAATGTTTCCTTCGAACATAGATAAAAGATATGTGTCCCTTGAAGATGTTTTTTCCCCTTTTTGAACAGCAAACAAGATGTATATTGCATCAATATTATTTCACTTCCCATGGGACCACTGGGCGAAACATAATGCTTAAGTTTGTCTTGTCATTTTTTTTTTTTTTTTTTTTGTGGGGGGGGGGGGTTCTTTTTGATGCTCATTTTTGCAGTGGCGGTATAAATTCCGACAAGTGCTGCTGTGAGCATCTGTAGTCGTGATACATTATGTTTTTATGATTTATGACAATTGATGCCAAACTCCAGTATCAAGTGATGTATTCAATCACATCGTAAATCAAATGGATCGGAATGCTTTTTATAGGGTGTTTTATTTGCCTTGTCTGTTTTTTTTTTCCCTACTGATATTCCCAAGAGGAAATAAAGATGAAGAAATATTCTCTTGCTTACACTTCATGCTGAAGGTTGGTATTAAACCCAAAGACATCATGGAGAGAGAGAGAGAGAGAGAGAGGGAGAGGGAGAGAGAGAGGGAGAGGGAGGAGAGAATGAGAGAAATATAGGTATATACCATCCAACCTCTCTTATCCGGCCTCCCCCGTTAACTGGCCACCCTTTATCTGCTGTGATTTTTTGTTTTTCCAAGCTAATGATTATGGGAGAAAGAGGGATTTCAAACTCACATTTCCTACAAAAACTCACATGAATTCCAGATTGTATTTGACAAGAAATTGATTTCATTTTGGTAAAAATAAGCCCAACTGTAATTTTGCGCTGTTAGCAAAAAAAAAAAAAAAAAGAGTTTCTGTTTACGCTACCTGCAATAGGTTACATGTAGCTGCACTTGTACCATTGGGCAGGCAGCTGCGTGTATTAAACATTGAGTCTCCCATATCCGGTCAAATCCCTTACCCAGATCGATGAGCCCCGGTCCCAACATGTCCAGATTAGAAAGGTCAGACCGTATGTATAAAGTAGAGAGGGATAGACACCACAGAATATATGAGAATAATTAGGGGTAGCTATATGTGTATACAAATGAAAATGTTCCACGGGTGAGAGAGAAAGGAGGATTATTTTTTCCCATCTTTTGCCTGTACAGGCATTTATTTCATCGTAAAATTTTTCCAGAAAATTGCATGTTAAATGTTCTTTCCAAAACATATTCAAATGTCCATACATAAGAGGTCAATAGTAGATATAAATTACACGCTTTTTTTTACACAGTTTTCAAACATCTTATCAATGTTTTAACAACTTTTAGTTCCCGTATACTGGAAAAAACAAAAAACATTTTGTCCTCTTGTGTTAGGAAGGAGAATAATTGATAGGCCTGGGCAAATGAATGTGGGTGGATAGAAATATAGCAAGGAAGATATATCAGGTTGCTTCGTGATTACATAAAAATAGATAAAACCAGGTCAATGTGACACTTAGAGAAAGAGAAAAGGAGAGAGAATAGCCGAGAAAGAGAGAAAAAGAAACTATTAGGCACCTGTGGATGACAGCTATGGTCATGCATTTGTATGGCATTGGCAGTCCGCTGTGCCACGTCCCAGGCCTCTCCAAGTGTAGTCTGCTATATCAATATTCAACAAGAGAAGTCACTGCTCCACATATAGTGGTGTGAGGTGTACCCAGCCATGCAGTGCCCTTGTGGAATAACAATTGTTGGGAAGTTCATGAATACAGGATGAAAAATTCATGACATATTTCCAGCGAGTGTGCGAGGCACACGCCTTTTTGTCGGCAGGACGCAATTCGCGTTCATCTCGGGCATTTTTGCCTCCATGATCCACTTCTCCATGCAATTATATTTGCTGGATTCCTCTGTTCACATGGGGAAGTTATCTTCTTTTTGTTAGGCTTATAAGGAGAGAAACCAATAACATTCAAGAGATTTATTAATGTACAACATAAATGTTGGATATAATATATTCAGTGTCACTGTACACGATGTACGTGATTTGATGGTTTTGGCTTCTGAATGTTATCATAGAATCCATCAAATTCAATGAAAATGCAGAAAATGCACTAAAAGGTATTTGAGAAACTATTCAAATGGCTACATTGTTTGCCCAAAAGATATTCCAGAAAAATTGCTTGTTAAATTGTAATGATTTGGAACAAAGATGCTTAGTTATGTGATCAGGGCTTAAACAAAACACACAGACACACAGATCTATACAAACAGCAAAAGAGTATAGAGCATTAGCCAGTTACCAACTAGAACCTAGTTGATTTTGTTCAGAGTCTATGGAGATTTCAGAATTTGATACTGTATGGGTTAAGGTAGATGCCAGGCTCCATATGAAGGCACTCAGAAGACTGAGGCTCCATTCTTGCTTGCTGTACATGGTATCATCATTTTGCCGTTAACCCTTTCTGTCCCCAGGCACTAAGCTTAAGTTGCATGCCATATACTTCAGCAGTCAGTAATCCATCCAAACTTGACCTTGTCCAAGATTAGCAAGCCCACTAGGGTGTAGCAATGTGCCTCAGTCCAACAAGAAGGCCATGGTGACATGAGAGGGACTAGAGGTATAAGGCCCGTTCACAAACAACGAAAATCGAAATTTCAATCGCAATCCAAATTTCGATTTTTTTTTCGACCGTTCATACACAGGGAAAAATCGCACTTCGCAGCAAGGAAAGAACGATCAGTGGCCAAACTGCGCATGCGCGAATCTTGCATGACCGAAGACTGACCCCGCCGCAGTCCTAATAGAGTTTCGCACGCGCTACGAATGATGGGATTAAAAATACCGATTTCCGAATCTCGATCGCGCTCACACACACGACGCTTGGCAAAATAATCGCGATTATTCTGAAAAATCGCACTAATAGTGCGAGTTGGATCGCGATAAGGATCGCGGTAATTAGTGAGATTTTTCTGTCCACACTGGAAAAAATTTCGAAATTTTGATCGCGATAAGAAAATCGATTTTTAAATCGCACTTTTTCCCTTGTGTGTGAACGGGCCCATGGGGTAATCTCTGTTCATCGACAATTTGGCTTCCAGACATCTGTGTGAATTTGTAAAGAAAGCACTCCAGTGTGCACACACCAATTGTCAAACAAATCACAGTAAGGGTTTAAAGCCAGTCACCATTATCCACATAACTGGAGTACTGGTACACCAAATAGTAATTAGGTAATTTCACCCCGAAGTCACGGCTCCTATGGTTAACAAAATGCAATTGTAATTTTTAGGCCAGTGTGACATTTACCTTTCAAAATGAAAAATGCTCTGATAAGCAAAGAAAATATAGAAAATTATGGAAGAGCTTCTTCTGTTACCTTAATCACTAAACCCTGTGGAAATTTAAGTATTCCCCAGAGCCTGTCTCCCCATTTATATAATGCTCTTCCCTCACAAACTATTGAAAAAAAAAAAAAGATGCCGTTTCCAGACCCATGCCTCCAAGAGGATGACAGCCTTAGAAGAGGGAGAGGTGAATCACTGTTGCATGCTGGGAAATTTTGTGTCATCAAGATGAGATATGACACACCCGAGTTGTCAATTTAGAATTACTGTCTCATTACAGCAAACTATGTGGCAAGCTTTGCGGGGATCAAACGGTTTGTGGATGAAGTACATGGCAGGCAGTCCCGAGGCATAAAATGACTGAAACTGGAGCTGGTATTGCTGTGTGGGTATGCGTGTGAGTTCCGGATTTGGGTGTGGTAATACTTGGTAATTTGCTCTCAATTGAACGTGCAACTTTACATCAGTGTCTTTTAATTGCGAATGTGAAGGATTGTATGAGAGAGAGAATATATATCTATATATATATATATATATATATATATATATATATATATATATGCACAAATATTGTCATTGTTTTGGTTGTTATGATTGTGATAGTCACTCATTGTGCTGCTTTCTACTACAGAGCTGGTGGTGTGACCTACTGGCTTTAATGTCCCGTGATTGTTGGTCCCAGGTCAGGATTTCCTGTACGTGCAGATGAAATGATAACTCATTTCGAGACAGAAGGGCACTAGGAGACAAGAATATAGACAAGGATTCCTCAAAGTTTTATAATTGAAATGCAAACTACTTTTTTTACTCTGCTTTTGGCCAATATATGGAAAGATACCAGGGTATCTTGTGGAAAAATAAACCAAGTGTAACTCCTCAAGGTTATCCGGTTCCTTCGCAATTCTCCGAGAACCCTCGATGCCCCGAAATGAGATTCTTTTTGCTCATTGACAAAGAACAGGCAGGTTTGTAATAGTCTGCTTGTTGTTCAGTATTCCATGTAGTTCAAGTAGTTTTTGTATTCACAAACCATGGTCAACTGCATGTGCCACTGAACAATGCAAAATATCATTTAGATGTGAGATGTGAATAGAGCATGTGCAGGGCTCAGAAAATCTTTTGTTATACACTTTAAGCGCTTCCAAATTGGGTCAGTGAAAATCAAAATCTAGTGAGCTCAACCTAGATTGGTACACATTCACATAACGTCATATGAGTTTTGCAGTGAAACAGCATACTGCAATGTTGGAAAAGTAAATTGCACAAAAGTGCAGACAATTTTGAAACAGAAAAAGAACAGATATTGAAAGCAGAAACTCCAATCTTTCCAGTAAAGCATTTTTTTTTTCAGCTCAGTAAAATACTCACAAACCTGAATTTAACCTGTTGAGGACGGACTGATTTTGTTACAACACACATTTCCCAGTATACTTAGGACTTGTCCTTAACGGGTTAAGCCATGAATACAAACACTCTAAAGCTAGTATTCATTTTGGGAAGCCTGGTATACCAAGTTTCTGCCTATGAGTTGTTGCTGTGGGAACCTGGTATATCCCGGAAGGAAGGAGTTAAAAGAAGAGTTGTTTTTCCCCTTTTTTTTCATAATGTTTTTCATCCAAGTTATCAGGGTTTTATGTAGAACTGGTTAAAAGCTCCCCCAGTAGATTCACCTTGACAGATCTTGTAAACCAGATGTCAGGAATGATGAGCAAAAAGAAAAAAGAGATTTGTTCTCATTGTCTTCTCCCTCTCAAATTCAAGCTGAACATGCAGTTGAGTTTTACATTGAAGATGACAAGGCAGTAATTTGTAAACACTTTCCATTCAATACCCAGTCTCCTTGTCATGATCACCTGACTAAGTGTGTGTGTGTGTGTGTGTGTGCGTGTGTGTATGTATTTATCAAAAGTTAGTTTAAAGATGTATGAGGCTGTCAGACATAGAAAAAATAGGATACAGACTATTTTAAGTCAAGACACATTCCTTTTTTCTTTTTTAAATAAAAAGTCCACATTTTCTTCCACATGACTGACACAAATTCAGGGTAATGCTCTCTTTCATAATATTGCTTGAAATATGCAATTTTCTTTGTATTTTGTTTACACCGTTCCGCTGCTGTGACATCATAAACTGTACGTGGTACCTGCCCTGTACAGTGATGATGGCACATGGATTTATTAAATAACTTTGATAATTCATAACTTTTGATCAAACTGTCTGATTTTCATAGACTTCACTGAGGTTTGATAATATTTCAGTATTATTTTATCAAATCCACATAGCCGGGTAAGTTGGGTTTACATCTCATCCATGCAAGAATGCATTTTAACCCAGGCAGTATTTTCTCTCACAACAGTGCTCATTTAAATGGCAACTTTCTGACCACTTCTGCCAGAAGTGTTTGAAAATATATTTAAGACAAATTCATCCTCACTGGAAAGCCCAAAAGGTAGCGAGTATTGAGAATTTAAAAAAAAAAAGCCATTTTGAAACCCTTGACTGGCAACCTCTGCTTCCTGTCTAGATGAAAGGCAGCATTCTGTGGTGGGTCTGTCAAAAAATAAACTGGCATCTGAAATGGCTTGATATCCCTTGTCCTTACCGGAAGGAACTCCAGTTTGGCCAAGAACCTTTCTAATTGTGGCTGCCCTTGCCCAGCAAAATTTTAATTCCGGTCCTTCCTGTGAAGCCTAATAACATCATTATTAACACGATTTGCTTTACTTATAAAGTGTAACGTCATGCCACTTTGAATGACTTTGATAATTGGAATAAAACCACACAAACACTTTTGATTATATGTGGTCATGGTTATTTGATGATATTCTATCTATTAAAGGTCCAGTTTACCTTTGGGAGCAGTGATTTCATAAATGTTCAAGATATCACATTTGATGCATATGTGTAGGTCTGTTGTATCATAAAACATCCTACCATATGAAATATTTGCAATGAAACCTAAAATATAAGGAGATATCAGGTTTTTTCTCAATAAACCGTAACTGTACACGGTTTAGTCTGGAAACATTTCTATTATAACTATTGTTCACATTTTGTGTATTTAACAACACTTAACATCGATTATACGGATTCAAATTTTGACAGTGGTTGTTTCTATCCCTAACTTACATTTTAGAACTATTTTAGAGCACTGAGGGTTTCATCTGCAAATGGTAAATTATGCCTTTAACCCGTTGAGGACGGTTTGATTTTGCTACAACACGCATTTCCCATAGACACCTGCCCGAGAATACTCGCGACTCTTCCTCAACGGGTTAAGAGTCAACTTGAAAATGGAAACCCTTTTTATGCATTAAAAAAATTGCCATTTTTTCCCCCTCATGCCAGATGACAGAATGGTAATTGGACGTCTGCTGAAGATGTTTTCTGATTGGACCTGTGATAATACCATAGTTAGTTCATCCTTTCTGTCAGAAATGGATTTTTTTTTCCTGTCAGAAGTCAGAAGCAAATTACCATATTATTTTTATGTCTGGATACCTACATCGAAAGTAGATTGTTTCTGTTATTTCTGTGTCAGATAAACATGGTTACTGCTATGCTCGATGATTTTTGCTTCTGGGAGTGTCCTAGCTCAAGGGTATCATTATCTATTAACATAATTTTTTTTCTTTCTCTTGACAATGTGTGGCTATGACAATTTTGGCAGTGTGTGGGAGGTGTACTACTTTAAACATCAATTGTTCCTGTCACAAAGTGCCAAAGTTTGCTGTTAGGCCATGCGCATGTAGCAGAGGAGAGAGTGCTACACAGGACGTATTAAAGGCTGTAAATACAGAATAAAGTTTGAACTAGAGATTGTAATTTGTCATCACTGACAAATTAAGGTGATCCGATTTTTTTTTTTAAATCAATGATTCGAGTCCTGATACTGCAAAGTCTCAGCTACAACATATTAAAATCTGAGAGAAATTCACCGAAGCATAAGTAAGATAGTGCTCGCTAAAGAGAGTCATGTCAATTTTCACATCTACAAAAATTCCCTCCCATAGAGATAACACGTCATAGCGAAGATAGAAAAAGAAGTACATATGACCTTTGACCCCACTTTGCACAGACAAGATGGCATCTGAGCAAAAAGTAGTTATTTTATGAAATGATCCATGTAACATGGTCTTTGCGTGTGCAAAATATGGGAAAGATAGGACAGGTATTCACCAAGATACAAGATGAAACATTTATGACCTTTGACCCTAATTTACATACCCAAAATGTTGTCCGATCTAGTAGTTGTTATTTTATGAAATAATTTACGTGACATGAACTAAACATGTGCAAAACATGGGGGTGAACGGGCGTGTTTTTCTTGAGTTATTGCAAAGAAAGTTGCAGAAAAAAAGAAATATCTCAATACATAGAAGATAAGCTTTAATTTCAACCAAGTTTTTTATCGTGTTCCCGACATTGTATGAAAAAATCATGGGCAAGTTAACGATAGCGCAAAGTCTCAGCTACAACATATTAAAATCTGGGAGAAATTCACTTAGGGGTAAGTGAGCTAGTGCTCGATAAAGACAATCATGTCAATTTTCACATTTAAAAAAATTCCCTCCCATAGAGATAACACGTCATGACGAAGGTACAAAAAGAAGTACATATGACCTTTGACCTCAATTTGCACAGACAAGATGGCATCTGAGTAAAAAGTAGTTATTTTATGAAATGATCCGTGTAACATGGTCTTTGCGTGTGCAAAATATGGGAAAGATAGGACATGTATTCACTAAGATACAGGATGAAACACTTATGACCTTTGACCCTAATTTACTTACCCAAGATGGTGTCCGATCAAGAAGTTGTTATTTTATGAAATAATTTACGTGACATGAACTACACATGTGCAAAATATGGAAGTGATAGAGGCCGTTTTTCTTGAGTTATTGCAAAGAAAGTTGCAGAAAGAAAGAAATATCTCAATACATTGAAGATAAGCCTGAATTTCAACCAAAATTTTTGACGTGATCCCGACATCGTATGAAAAAACTAAGGGCACACTTACGGTAGCGCAAAGCCTCAGCTACAACATATTAAAATCTGGGCGAAATTTACCGAAGGGTAAGTGAGCTAGTGCTCGATAAAGACCGTCAGGTCAGTTTTCATTTCCAGAAAAACTGCACTCCCATAGAGATAACACGTAAACTGGTCAAATTTGACAAGATTAATTTCAATCCATTTTTACGAGGTAATACCGTTATCCAATCAAAATGTTGTAATTTTATGTTTGAAAGAAAATTAAATAAGCTACAACATACTTAAATCTGAGTGAAGATTGACAAAGGACTAGTGAGATACGCTTGAATGAACTTGAAATTTGATGACGTCATTTTGAAAATTTACTTTTTTTACTTTATTAAGGAATTTGATATCTTTTAATCATTTTGTCAGCATTGCCACCCCATGAAATGACATGTACAACTCATCAGCTTTCACAATATGTAAAGAAAATGGGGGGTCACCGTCCATCCTGACGAGTAAAATCGGATTTAAAATTGACGGTTTTTTGGCATAGTTGCACTGTATATCGCCATTGACGCGCGCGCGGAATTTCAACTTTGACGGGCCCGTATGACGTCATATTGAGTCGGATTGACTTGAAACTTGGTAGAAATTTTCCTTGACATTTCAGACATCCGATTCATGTGAAAAAACGGGAAATTTCTATTACATATGAGCTGTGCGTGCGTATATGCGCGCGCGCGTACGCGTCCGTCCGATTTTTTCAATTTTTCAAAAAATGCTCCAAATGGTCTGAAACGTGTGCAAAAAAAATTTGAGCTCGATTTGAGCATACAAATATTTCAACGCGCGCGTACGCGCGCGTTTTGACATAAAAATGAATTTTGAGAATATGAGTAGAATTCGCATGACTTGAAATATATGTGACGTAAATTTCATTGAAATATTCCATTCCATTAATGAGATATGCATGAAAATGTGTTTTCATATAATGACGTCATAGTGACGTCACGGTCGACTGATCACTATGATTTTACTTGCGCTGTCTTCTTTGCGACAAGATACATATATGGTATAAGTTTGACATTGAGAGGCAATGCACTTTCTGAGCTAACCTCTGCACAACTTTTGTCCAGAAATAAACAATCAGTACAGATACAGAAGGTGATCCGAAGGATATTCGGATCACCTAATGAATTGCTCACTATCTAATGGCATATCTGATGTAGAACCAACTTACAGTCTGAAGCCAATATGTGGAAATTGGTTAGCCAATAATGTACAGAGAATGGCATTGAAAACATCACAAGCCATCACCTGGTATATGATTCGGCATGCCGTACACTGGGGTACCGTCATAACCTGGGGTATGGCGTTGTGTACTGCCATCTTGTGTCCATTATCATACAGATGTGCAATGTTGTCATGGCGACTATTTTCTCATCATCAGTGCCAGCATAAATCGGTGATAACGATCCCAATGCCGATTTTCCTTCCATGTCAACTTTTAAATAGGAGTAAAGATTACAACAGAGCATGAAAATGAGAAAAAAATTAATATTTGCATGCACTAAATGTTGCACAATCACAAACAAGAAATTATTCTAGTGTATATTAAGACTTAACATTATTTTTACACATTCTTTGTAACTCAGGGTACAGCGCTGAAAAAAAAAAAATCAACAAAATGGCAGATTTTCATTTGGTACCCCAGGGTACCAAATATTGCATCATATACAACCAGGGATAGAGAAGTTACATTGTATGGGGATATGGAAGCTTGACAAACCATGATCGCTCATGCACTGACAAAAGATGGCGCATCGAGCGGGAGAGAGAACTAGCAGATTCAAATTGATGGTAAGCATGCTTGACACGCCATCAAATCTCTCTGACATAATGTCTTCCTGAATTCATCAAACTGTGGCATCATCCTAACAATATTGTTCGTTCCTTTTGGGTGCTTTATAGTCTCTTTTGAATTTTCCCATGGAACAGTTGTCACATCAATTTGCAAGCCTGCCATTTTTTCCCCCCACATCCCATGCATACAAAGATGGAAATCCTCTTCCTGCATTAGAGGTACACTGTACCATTGGCGCGCAGGCAAATTTATTCATTGTCAGTCGGCAAACTTGTCACGTCACACAGGCCCTTCAATCTTCTGGGGCATGACAATTTCGGAAGTGAATGAAACAATTTGAGAAGAAAAAAAAAAAAAAAAGAGAGACACAGAGAGTGATGTATGGGATTAAAAGACCTGTTCACCCGTGAAGTGCCTGTTAGCACTTTCTCTGACCATTCCCTGGACTGAAGATGCAGTTCTTAACCAGCTGAGGATGGTTTGATTTTGCTACAACACATATTTCCCGTAGACACTTCTTGCCTGAGTATACTCGGGACTTGGGTTTAAGTTTTAATAAATCGTGAAACAAAATAATGGTGACAGTGCACTGCCTTTAAAAACACAATAAGGGTTTCTACCACAGCAATAGCCTTTTTGTTTTTCAAATACAGTAGCTATTCTAGATTAAAGGGTGTGTACAGTTCTGGTCGAGGTGAGGATTTAGCTTTTAACTTTTTGCGAGATATTCAGAAACCACTCTATAAAATGTCAAAGAGCTTTCGATGCTAAGGGGTATTAAAAGTTTATTTGATGAAAATCGGTTTTGAAATGGCCGAGATATCCAAAAACAAGGTGAAACAAAAAGATCCTAATAAAAGTGTGGCCTGTCGCCTTTTATTATTATCACTTTTGTGGATATCTCAGCCATTTGAAAGCCAGTTTTCATCAAATAAACATTGAATCCTTCTTAAAATTGCATGCTCTTTCATATTTCACAAGAGGTTTCACATTATCTCACTTAGGAATGTTCAAAACATGAATCTCCACCTCAACCAGTACTGTACAGTCCCTCTAACAGAATTTGTTCTGTTTTGCAAGCGCTTCAAGTTTGCGGAAAAATCTGTCCGTCATTCTACAAAGCACTACACTACTTGTGCACAGATAATGTCCAAACAAGAAGACGGTAAACACACACAAAGTTGTTCATGTAACTGCGGTTAGAGGCACAACGTCTGAAAAATCCAGAGATGTGCCCAGGTAATACGCCTGCCCCCATTATGTCAGCGTCTTTAAACTCTGACACAGTGCTTGGTAGTCGAGTACTCTATAGAGGATGGACAGTGGTGCTCGAAATGGCGAAGTTTGTCGGACGCAGGACACATGTTGCATTGTAATTCATTCTTATTTAGACTTTCCAATCTGTTGTCCTCAGAGGCAGAAGTCTTGATTTCAAACAAACAGTCCTTTTCATTGCATATTGTAAGGAATTTCATTTGCAGCATTGTGCAGGACATTATACTGCAGTGTCGTGAAAAAAATTAGAAAGAATTTGAATTTCTTCTTCTTCTACTGAATGAGGATGAGACATACATGGCAGGAAACCCAAAGTGTCTTTCAAACAAAGATGTCTTCCATCAAATCTTGAGAGATGAGAAAAACAATGGCAGGTACATTCAGAACGCAGAGGAATCATGCCTAAACCATTTGTCCAGAAAATAAGGCCAAATCAAGCAGAAGAAAAACATACTCGTTAAATTATTGTTAAAGGTGGCTTGAAAATTGGCATACTGGTTGGTTGGAGACACATGAGTGTGAACTTTTTAGCAAAGAAAATGAGAAATATTTGCTGATGCTAAATTAGCAGAATGACTTTAACCCAGCAGCAGCCTGCTATCTTTAGATTATGTCATCATTCATTCATTGCCCGATTTATAAACAATTCTTAAATTGGCATCATATGTTAGATGATTAAAGTTCCTTTTTCCCTCGAACATTGACAAATTTTTGGAAAAAAATTAAGATTTTTTTTTGTTACCATTTTCCTCTGATCTTTCTCTGATGTTGTAAGATATGCAGTAAAGCTCAGAGCTGCCATTTTGATGATGACAATGATGATCACGAGAAAATAAAAAATAATTTTGTTGAAAGTTCATGTTTGTGATAGGATGGACATCCTCCATAAACCCTGACCACATTATACATTGATCAGTTCTGAAGGGCGAATCAGACTAACTTTCTGTCCTTCACTTATACATGTATACGTAGGAAAAAGAGGGATGTTCTCTGCATTACTCCTTGTATAGAAAATGTTCAGTGATTTGGAATTTCATGGAAGTGGTTGTTGTTGTTGTTGTTTTTTTTAAATCATACTCTTAAAGAAGGACAAATCAGGACCAGCTGAAAGTAGAACTCACATCATACCTGACTCATTTGCATATTCATATTAACTGTCTAAGAACTGTTTGTACAAATTCACAAAATTCACACCTGTTCCATGTGTGTCATTAATTTTTTATCTGATTTTGATTCAACATTCACTGTTGTGCTTTGGAAATTTTACTCTTTCTTTTCAGACTAACTTTTAACTGGTCTACATTTATCTTTTAATCAAAAAGTCTCATTCCTGTTCCCCTCTCCATCATGAATAATGTAATTTGTTCCAGACCACCCAGTATTCATAAGTGGAGACATGATTTCCTGCAGTGAATGTAGACAGGAAAAAGAAGTTTGGATGATGATGATAATAGGAAGTGTGATTATTTGGTACCTTGTCTATAAACATAGAACTTTGGAGTTTCTTATTGCCTCGAGGGGCAGTATTTACTGTGCAAGGAAATGAGATGACATTGGTTTTGTTTAGGGCATTGTTCCTCCTTGATTTATGGCCAACATCTTGGGTAATTTTCTTCTTACTCCCTTTACTCTTCCTGCCAAGAATGGTCACTTTCTTTTAATAAATGGTGGTTGCTTGTGGAGCATCATGTTTTTATGCTAAGATGAAAGTAAATGAAGATTGAAGTTGAGATAGTGGAATGGTCTCTTCCCTTCTTTTAAAGGAAACCAAAACCCAAAGAGCAATGTGGACTGAGTGAAAGCAGCAACATTAGTCGAACACATCAGTGAAAATTTAAGGAAAATTGGACAATTGATGCAAAAATTATTAATTCTTAAAGTTTTGGTGTTGTAGTGACTGGAAAAGGAGACTACCAGAGTTCATGATGTCATTTGTGGACAACAATATAAAGAAAATATGAAGAGAATTCCACAAAAATTAATTTTCATTGTTTTTAGATATCTCAGCCATTTCAAAACCGATTTTCATCAAATAAACTTTTGATGCCCCTTAGAATTGCATGCTTTTTGACATCTCAAAGAGTGGTTTCCGAATATTTCGCAAAACGTTAAAAGCTAAATCCTTTCCTCAACCAAAATTGTACAGTTCCTTTAAGGGTAGTAATTATTTCCCCCTGGTTTCTGAAAGTGGTTCATCAAGACCTTAGTGCTCTTTTATTACGCTACAAAAGTGAAAGTATGTTGAATTTTATTTTTATTTTCTTTATATTGTTGTCCACACATGATGTCATAAACTCCAGTAGTCTCCTTATCCAGTGGTTTTAACACCAAAACTTAAAGGATTTATAACTTATGCATCGATTGTCCGATTTTCTTCAAACTTGCACTGGTGTGCTCTACTAACATTGCTGCTTTCACTCAATCCACATTTCTCTTTGGGTTTTTGTTATCTTTCGTAGGTATGTGAATGAGAGACCCATGCCCACATTCATACTCAGGAATAATCTCTTTTTGCATGGTGAGATGCAAAAATGTATTTCATAAGCCACCGTTCACACATGATGTGCATTGCAAATTACCCTGAGAGTTTCAAATAAAAAATCAAGCTGGAATGAAAAAAAAACAACAAAAACAAAACATAACTTGTTTGCAAATGAAGTGGTTTGAATCCCCAGATTGCCTCCATACCTAAAGGGGGTATCTCATACCCCTTTCATAAACTCATCCTCCTATTATCCGCATAAGAATAATGCGGATAATTCAATAAAAAATGCGTTCACAAACTCTGAAAATAATCCGCATTATTTTTACGAGCGCCCGTTCTGAAAAAGGCGGATAATCGTCATGGTGACTGCACACGTCCCTCCTGCGGGAAAGACAGGTGACGTTTGACCGCACCCCGGCAATTATCCGCATTATTTGGGTTTGCGTTCATAAACTCAAAATCTGGTCCCGACGCTGCTATTATGCGGATAATAGAAGGGTCGAAATAATGCGCATTATTCTATCCCCGCTCCGATTTTACGACCAAATGTTGCGGATATTATCCGCATTATTGAGTTTATGAAAGGGGTATCATTGGCTTAGAGATGAGATGGTGATCTGGCTGTAACTCGAGTCTCCACAGGTTGCAGAGACACCTCCACGGTGTCTCCTGGAGATTAGCTGGGTCTCTGGGGAATCACATGAAATTCAAACACGTTCGTTTTCTTTGCTGACTCTTTCCAGTCTCCAGCAGGTCTTGGGAGGTACAAAATGTGTCTCCCTGATGTCTCCGTCCAGTTGCGGTGACATCACCGAGACCTTTTATGTATGCAACAAAGGAGATATCTCAGTGAGATCTCTGCAACGACTCCACAACAGCTCCCTGATGTCTCCGAGAGGCAAAGGAGACCAGAGAAAGAGGAGACGTTGTGATGATGATGTGGCACTGTCTGCTTGACTCACTTTGTAGACGATGTCACTCGGTTCGTGTTGGCATCATGGAGTCGCCTTCACTCCTTATCTAAATCGACTACTCCCCTGTTACAGACTTCATCATTTTGATACTTGTTCCTGCTACTGTTGCAGTTTGTTTCACTGTCCTGGAATGGACTCTATACCATTTTGTCTTGCCAGGGGACGAAAGTGCCAACTCGAGAGTAGTAAGGCTGTCCCTCCCCTATGCTGTCCAAGGGCAGTGGTGGTCTGAATGCAATTTGAAGAAGGTTGATGAAGCAGTTGTAGCAGCTTCAGCACAGTTTGTGGATGCTGAGGCAGCAGTTGATGCTAGAGAAGTTGAGTGAGGAAAATGGTTCCAGAAAGCGATATTGGTCAACATCTTTTCCAGAGATGTCCAGGATGTCATCCTGGAGTTACCTTTGTGAGAGCGCCTTGTTTTTGCTTTTGTTTTTTGTTTTTGTCTCTCAAGTCTCCCTGACTTATCACTTGTTGAAATCTCGGCAATGTGTCTACCAATGAGATAATGCACCAGCCCGAGAATACTTGGGCTGGTGTCTATGGGAAATGTGTGTTATAGCGAAATCAGTCCATCCTCAACGGGTTAACAGTGGACCAGAACATGACGGAGGGCATCCAAGTCCACCGCATTAACAGGTTCTTCATGTGCTGTTCACACATACTTTGCATCGCGATGCAGATCACCAGTGAGAGTGATAATGCTCATACACCCAAGAATAAACACTTTTTGCATCTGTGTAGCAAACATTGATTCTCAGAAGCCATTCTGGATGTGTGTGAATGCAAGTTAAGAGTGACAGATTATGTGTCTCTGAAGAATCTTGGACTGTCACTATTATTTCCAATAAGTCATCAGTGCAACTCACATGGCATTGATGGCATGGCATAGATGTGTGTCAGCCAAATCAAAATGATCCCATGTAGCTTTGTACAGAAGAGATATGATTCTCATGCCTTCCTTCATTCCATTTGCCTCAAAATTGTGGAAAGGAAACAGAAAAAATACATTGCAGTGTAATCCGTCTTCTACATTAAAAAAAAAAAATCAATACAAAAACAAACAAAACCAGGTTGTGTTATTTTATATGCTATTATTTAGTCATTCGTTCGACTATATACATGACCTTCAGGAATGTCTTTTTCTGGATTAATTTCGAGCTTAAGATTCATTACTAGTCATACTGGCTGCTTCATTCCGATGACTGATCTAATTGTACATAAAATTGAGTGACCTACCTGTTCTAATCAAAATTTTATTTCTACATATTTCAGTCATTTCCATAGCAATTTGTATCTGTAAACAAAGTACATTTCCACATAGAAGGATGAATTCAACTTACGAACTCGCTGTCTTTTGAGCTTAGTTTTTGATAATAACTTTCTGTGTAAAGCACCCACTGACCTAAAACTGTACTTTGCCTGTGATACAATTTATTTTGAACAGGTATATTCAGAGTAGCACGATTGTCCTTTGGATGCACGCAGTGTTTAACTTTCTTCCAAATTTACCGTGAAGAGAGATGGTTAAATACTGAGGAGGAATCAAACTCAACAGGTTTTTATGATGTTGTATATAACTCACAATATAGACTTATTTATCTGTTTATTTATCTTTTAACCCAAAAAGACACAGATTTTAGGGGCTAGAAAATGTACTTCCCTATTCCTTCTGTGTTCAGCATATTTGACAGGAAATGTAACAAACTTTATCAAGAGTCATCTAATAGGGATATACACTTGTACACTATCAGTAGGGGAAGTGTGGGAGAGTTGAGCCACTGGGAGAGTTGATCCAGGCCACCTTACATCTTCATAGTGACTGACAGCAGTCAGCTGCTGCCATTTCTTGTTCATGCCTATGATTAACTATATTCCAGTGTATGAGGCAGCGACGTTGGACGAAGCATAACAAAATAGTCAAAGAAAAACCATTTTTGGTCACCAAAAGTGAATGTCCACTTGTCAAATATGTGGTTTTCTCTCACACCTATGGTAGAGGATAAGTGCGAATCAGTTGGATTAGCAGATAGTCTGTATATCATTTGTTTCTTTCAGCAAATTTCAACATGTTTGGTGTGGTCATTTTTATAGGTTTTGAGGGTTAGTTTAAATGGCGACTGTGGGGAGAGTTGTGCCAACGTGTCGAGGGAGAGTTGTGCCATGGCTAAACCCTGTATTCCAATGGCTCAGCCCTCAAGTGGCTCAACCCTCCCTTCAAGTGGCTCAAAGAGTGTCATTTTTTGGTCAAAGAAATGGGTCTGCAATTGGATGAGGTGAGGAATATTGGAAAGGCATGTGGTGTTCTCGCCAGGGGTGACGCCCTACAGGCGGTTTCTTCTTCCTAACACCAACAGTTGACTTATTACGCAAATCCAGTCAGGGTGCATCTAGAAATCCTGATCATGTGATCGTAGCTGGACCCCAACAACATCCACATTATCCATCCGATGACCCGTAAGTCAAACAGATGCCCCGCCCCCTCTGTTACCATTACACCATATTTCCTTAGATAGGTTTCCATAGTCATTTTCTTTTATAAGCCTGTACTTCTTAATATGATAATCATGTAGGGCCTATAGCATAGTGGCTCAACTCTCCCAACCTCGTGGCTCAACTCTCACCACATCAAGGGAGACTTGAGCCATTTTGCAAAATATTTTTGTTGAAGTGTCACCCCCAAGTTGTTTGTGCTAGGTGTCTTATTGGGCTATCATTTTATGCCTGAATATAGTTGTAGTATATACCAGCGAACGAATAATCCGTAAATTGTGTACAGTTATTGAACAATATCACTAAATGTAAAAAGTGGCTCAACTCTCCCACACTTCCCCTACAAATATGACAATGTCTCAACCCCCCCCCCCAAAAAAAAAAAATAATAACATCAAGAGATAAAATAGCTTAGAAGTGCATACAATGAAATGCAGGCTTTACGTGATTTGACCAAAATTGCTGGAATTACAATATATAAAGGGAAATACTGAAATCTTTTACTCATACAATTTCATCACTTCATTTTAACCCCATCATACCTGCAGACAAAAACCCTTGTGTATTGCTCCAATGGTACAGTATTTGATGAAGTGGTACTGAAAGGGTTTAGGTAGTGGTCTGAAAAGTTTGGAGGTTAATGCACTTTATGAAAAGGTAAACACAGTGCCCCAGATCTGTTTTGGTATCACAAATTTTGCCAGCTGTCTGCAATAAATGTAAATGTAGGTAATTTTGTTCAAAATTTATGGAGCATGTCCTATTGTAGCAAGAATATCCCAGGTATAGTACTTGAACGGGGGAGAAGTTTGAAATCCATGAGTGACTTTGGGAGATATGAACTATGCAGTGCAGTTCTATGGGTAAGGTAGTGCTTTACTGCCAAAGTCGTAATTAAGGCTTTTCAGAACATGACACAAAATAAACTTGATGTGGTTTTGTCCATTGTAGAATTTATAATAACTTGATAAGATGTTCATAGAATGCAGCAATTTTAACTTTGTTTTAAATTGTCCATTTTAATTTTTGAAAATGACTTGACAAGAACTAGAATCTAGAATGAAAGTGCCCCTATCCAGCACAGAAATATTGCTGAACATTAGATCCCCTTGATAGATTCTTTGGTGAAATTGTGAAGGAAAGTTATTGTCAAGTATCTATGCTTGATTTTAAGTCCATGAAACTGATAAAGGGATGTTAGAAGAATACCAGGAGTAACTTCTGTCTTCCTTTTAATTAAAAAAAAAAATCACATGAAAGTTTTTTATTTTTTGTGTGTACTTGTTCCATTCTATATCAATGGGGGACAATTCTGCTTTACATTAAAGCTGGAGAACAAAACATTTGCTGTCAAACCAGAAATGGTTGTGAAGTTCATGAGGAGCCAAGGTTCACAAAAGTGAAATACATGTGAAAGGCCTTTTCTACACAATGCATTGAATGCCAGTGACACTTTGCAAAAGTTTCATGCTGCAAAAAGGACGTTGGCTCAAATTCGGAAAGTTTCATGCCACGAATGTCTGTTTTATCTTCCACATTTATTGTCTCGACATGAATTTTCCATTGGGAAAATTTGTAATTGGATATGAAACTTGCATTTCTCATGGTTGTCATCATCATTGTCATCATCCTTATCTCAAACACTACCAATATCTCCACGGCAACCGTTGATGAATTATTGATGGTTGGTATCAAATGGGTGGATATGCTCTTCAAAGCATTGTAAGAAAGGCTCAATTGGAAGACAATACGCTACACCTGAGAGGATGTTGTGGGCTAGCTACCCTCTATTGTATCCTCTCCTTATCCCCAGGCGAGCTGGAGATGACAGGAAGAAATATCACGTGTCGTAATCAGTCACTGTCAGATGGGTTCCGATTCGACCTCATCGGTCACAACTTTCGAGAGTTTTGGATTGCTCGCAGGAATGCTACTGTATTCACATGAATATGGTATTATTGCAAAAGAGTCAAAAGCCGTATGTCAGTAAAAAAGGGGGATGTATGCCCTTTTACTTTCATGCCTATGTGTGGGTATTGATCATATTTTGATTTATGTCTTATGTTTTACATTTCCACAAAGTTGAACCACTGCAGGCCAGTGGGAGAGAATATAGTAGATTTCACTTTGCCAGAAAAGCCACATCCAGAATAACAAAAGTATAAAAAAATGAGTACCAAATAGTAGTAAGAAGTAAATGGCAGTACTAGAGTAAGAATGAAGCGAGCTATGGTTCCACAATTGTGTAGAACTAGATATCTCACTGCAGTATGAATGCAGTGTGTATATTTATCCCTGAATAATGTGATATATCACTGGAGGCTGTAATTCTAGTGTGAGCAGTGAAATGTGCCGAATAGGAAAAACAAAACAAAAAACAATGCTGCAAAGAAGACCATATCTCTCAGATATTGATCGGATAAGCAGATGGTGCCCGATGCGTGATCATATCATCTGTGTAGGTGTGAGTCATAGATACTCATGTCTTGTTCTTTCCTTCCTGGTGTTACTTCATCCAAAGATATACTTCATTAATGAACAGACTTTATGGCTGTGTCTGAGAGCAGAACTATTTTTGAACCCATCTAATGTGTGTATGTCATCAAATGTGCGGTGTAGGGTCCTAGAACCTGTCCATATGGTATGACTCAATTTATGTGCTTAAGCCTGTGTGTACCAAATATTGCATGGTATGTATGATGCATTCGTAAGTGTGCAATTTTATTTTTGCCTCTCTCAGCATGTAAATAAGATTTACATGGTTAATCAAATAAAGTAATATGAGTATATGAGTTACCAAACATATCGAAGTGGTATTCTAAAAGGAATCTATGGGTTTTGAAATCTAATACAATTCAACCATTTTTAAGTTCTTTGCAATTTTAGTTTTACATGTTGGCCAATGAAAATGAGACATTGACCCATTTGGTATTTATACAAACTGATAATGTTTCCATTGATAATCATGTTATATAATTACTTACTGATATGAATAAAGATTAATTTACAATACACGATACTCCAAATGCAAAATATCTAAGATCTCTTTCAAAAACATATTTAGCCAATTGAATGAAAAGTAAAATCTAATGTTGCACAAGTATAATGTATTTCTCCCAGTGTGCTTTTTGCCTTGGCCTTGGTAGACCTCAAAAATGTTTTCCTTCCCTTTCAGTGTAAAAACGAATCAATGGAGAATTTGTGTCATTCTGAACTTGAATACTCACAATGTGTAAAAATTGACAGTTGATGTCTTGCTTCAAACTTGGTCTCTCCAAATAATTATTCTGCCATCTGTGAGTGAGAGGTGACTGTATCCCTCTAAACAGAGTTTTTGCAGTATTTTGTACTGTCTTCAGACAAATATATTGCAGATTTCATGGAAAATACTGTATTTCAAAAATTGTATTATATACTGCACATGTCTTCTCCAGGAAAATAAAACTAAAGTACTGTTTTTCCACCAAGAGTATGCATTTTCAGTCCTCAAAATGCTGCATATCTGTTTGCAAGTTTGACATACTGCCTATATAGACTGGCAGAGTTATTTGTTAGCTGTTGCAATGAATAGTACAGATTTGTTGCTATTAACTGCATTCCTTTTTAGTATCTAAATGCTGATTAATGACAAGTGAGGCACATGAACGATGCAGCTAGCTTGTTCTGTCACCAAGCTCATCATTGTGTGTTATCATTGTCTGGTTATCGGCTTTGGCAATATCAGGCGCCAATTACTAGCTTACCGGTGAGCTTAAGATATGCTTCAGCTCACCCTTTAATAAACCTATGTTTATCTGATTGTGAGCCCTATTTGTTATGGGGCTGGAGAGTAAACAATCCCCCTGAATTGGGTGCAGTAGGTATAGTGCACAGAACCTTTACATCTAGACCTCTCGTCAGTTTTTCAGGATATGAGAAGGTGTGCTTCACAACTACAAACTTGTACATGTTATGTGCTACCCATGTGTAATATCATGGTTGTCAGGCTATCCAACTCTTTTTTTTTTTTTTTTAATTTATTAAAGTTATATTGTGACCAGAAACTAGTTTTAGGTATGGAGGCAAGCTCAAACATGAATTAGTAATTGCATTCACACTGACAAAACAGTTGGATGATGATTGTGATCGAAATAACGAGATCCTTTGAGCCCATTCAGATGGATTGAAATATCCTACTTATTTGTGATCGTGACAGTTTGTCGACCAAACTGCATACCTGTGTGGTGACCATTTGCCCATGTGTTTGTGCACTGTCGTGACTTGTGTTTAGAATGATGGGACACAAAATTTGGAGTTTTTGCTCCAGTATTCACACACCCACAGCAGTGCAAATCATCATGCTATCCCGTATGTCAAATTATTGCAGTAATGCAAAATAATCCCAAGATTTCTTGAGACTCGGAACGTGATGCTGATTGTGCAATTATGTCGGAATTTGATGTCCACACAAGCAGAACTCTCGAGATATGGATCACAATGCAAATCTCAATGCATATGTATCCAGCTAATTTGGGCCAGTGTGAATCCCTCTATAGAAAGACATTTTGGAGAGCGGGAATGCGATTTTAATGATCTGTTCGTGTCATGCAATTATGTCATCTTGTCCCATGAAAGTATGATGAAGTGACAGGGCTGAAATATTGAAGAGCTATTATCGCTCCAAATTTCAGATGGATTTCATATTATAGAAATCAACATGGTTGCAGCTTGAATTTTCGTTTGTGTATCAGATGACATGGCAGAGGCTCTTGATATATAGGTAATTGTTTTTAGCTACGCGCTCCCGCACTTGTAGATTGGGTGCAGATTTTCGTCTCTTGGCGAACAAGTTCCAGTTTTGCTCCGAGTTGTATGCGAATGGCTCGGGGCATTTTTCATCCCAAATTACTCATTTATTGGATTTTTTTTTTTAGCAATCGAGCCACTGCATGGAAGGGGGAAGATGTGTGTCATATATGCAGAAAATATGTCAGGTTGCAGAGTTGTATGCTGAGAGCCGTACAGTGTCTTTCCAATTAGATTAGCAGATTTGGCTGGGAGCATCGACTACGATATTCTTCGATGGGAGAATGATATATTTCAGTCCAATTTTTGTATGTGTTCCCCCCCCCCCCCTTTTTTCTCTTCCTTTTGCTGATATCATGAGGGGGAGGGGGAAGAGACGCGATATGAATCGGATCAGAGGTAATGAAGGGAGATATGATTGGATTTTATTTCACAGCGAAGCACCTGGTCTGTGCTTACTGTTAATGCCATAGGTACTCCGGGCGTGCTCTCGTTATTATGTGTGTATGAGGCATGTCTCAGCAACCATATGGTCTGAGAAATATGGAGAATAGGCAGAACAAATTCTCGCACTCCCTCTCTGGATATCTCCCTCTCCTTGCTTCTCATTCTTTCTGTCTGTCTGTCTCTCTCTCTTTGTCGACATGGAATGATATGTGATTATCAAGGCAGACAAATCCACACTCAAGCTTTTTTTTTTTTTTTTGGTATTGGATGGGGAGAGGGGAATGCTTTCTTAAAAATTGTCTGTGACAATTTTCATGACTTTCAAGGAAAGTAAAAAAAAAGCCTGTCAGAGTGACTTTATATATTTCCCCATGCATGAGATACCATCAGCTGTAGATTTGTGAAAGGGATGTGCCCTCGATGATCTCCTATGTCAACCATTGAAATGTAGATGTCAAATAGATACCTGCTGTTACTGTTATTTGTATGATTCTTTCTTCATATACAGTTACTTTTTTTTGGGGGGGGGGGGGCGGGTGGTCCAAATAAGAGGCTTTCCTCGCCCATGCATTGAACAAGTTATGCTTATGTTTTGTATTTTTTTTAATCATCGTTATATTATTTCTACTTACTGTTAGGTCATTCTTTAACATTAGTTTCATGGAGAAATCAGTATAAAAGATGGCAATTGTCTTCTCACCTTTTATGAATAAATGTTGAATTTTCTTTCCCTGGATAACAGTTTGATTACTAACTTAAATGGAATGAAGGCCTCCAAAATATTAATGTTTGAACTGAAACATCATGGGTAGTACCAGCACTCTTTCTGTTTTGCCTAATGGGTGTGATTTTTATCTGGAAAAGGATTTTGTTCAAAAGTTAGTTCAAAAGAAAATGTGTGAAACACAGATGTTAACTTTAAATAGTTGAATTGTTAGGCAAAAATACAGACCTAAGAAGGGATTTAAAAAAAAACACCAGCAATAACCCACAGCCGGAAAAGAAATCACAATACTTGACACCAAAACAGAGACAAGTTATAAAAGTTTCAAAACAATTTCATGGGAATAACACATGATTAGAGGTGTATGATGATTATGATAGGAAACCAAAAATAAAGTTTGTTACCTTGGTGTAGCCTCGGTCTCAACTCGCCGTACGTGTTTATAGTCCGTACGTTTTTGGCAGAGACCACGGCATTCACATTTTTTCTCCTGAAAAGTTGGGGAGGGGGGGGGGAGGGAGTGGCAAGAGCAGAGAGGGAGTACGTCAACCCGTATATACATTGTACTTAGTGTGAATCCATAGCCCGAACGCAGCGAAAATTCATTATGTCCGAAAAGTGCTACGGCGGGTATGTGTGGTCCAAAGTCCGGACTGAGTTGGTACTTACTACGTACACTGTACATGTACATACGGATACCCAAATTTTGCCTACGTTTTTGCAAGTAGACAGCACGCACTTGCAAGTACGGCGGGTTGTGACCGAGGCTAAAGAAAGACAACAACATTGCCAGTGTCACTGACTGTACTAATCAACCCAGTTGTCACTTTGAGAAAGTGAAATCGCTTACTATGTTAGTGCATGGTTTTTCTCCAGTTGCATGACATTCCTGTCTTTAACATGATATACACGTAGCTTGCAAACAAACAAGCAATCAGAAAGAAACAATTTCAAGAATGATATTGAAGATTTGAATGGGCTTTGATTTTGGCATACTGGGTATATTACCTTTTGGGCACAGTATAGAAGTTGATATATAAAGAGTACTACTTAGTAATAAAAAAAAAGTAAGATCAGTTTTGAGGAGATACTATTGATTGTACTGAATTTCAACCTCATTTTGATTCAGAACATACTTAACTTTAAAATCGAAAGTAAAAAACCTCAGATTGGAACCACTTTAATGCCACGAAGGGAATGATCTACATTTGAGAGATTTGTGGAAAATTTGATGAGTGGGTGATATTTCCCCCTTAATTCTCCTTATTCAGCAATAACACCATGTGCAATATTCATCACAATTCTCAGACATTTGCAGACCTCTGCAATGAAAACACTGATTAGCAATATTCTGAAGGCAATTTTCACATTCTCTGGGAAACAACAACAGTGCCCTTTTTGCCTGCTATCTGAATCAGTGTTAAATTTCTCTACAGGTATTTGGAAAGGTCTCCGGCTGCCTTCGATGGCCGCTGATACGGCTAGCGGCATTCTATATTACCTTGTATTCCATGCGAGATTGACAGACAAGAATGTGTTTGCACAGCGTGCTTGTAAATAATGGTTCTTTCTCTCCACCCCCCCCCCCCCACCTTCCAAAAAAGGATGTAAAAACCAGAATACAGTCGTTCTTGGGGGGAAGCGTGTGTGTGTTGGTGTGCTTATTCCTTTCTGCTGTCAGCCGTGCATCTAAAAACTGGATGAAAGACCAGTCAGGGATATTCGATATTTGGTAACTAGGTCACATGTGTTTACACTTGCACTTTTTCCTAATTAGACACATCACCCCATCTCTTAAGTCAATATTTGTGCAGATTTAGCCTTTAATGGTGATTTTTTTTTCTGTAATGCTCTGTGAATGCTTTTTCATGGATAGTGAATCACATGGGCAGTATTGAAGGCATGTTCAGCATTTGCTGCTGGATGAGGAAAATTGATGAGTGATTTCAACATGGGGCTCAAGTTTGAGCCTGCAGATGGTTGATTATGATTAGCTGACAGCCAAGTTACTTTTCCTTTATGTACTCCTTTTTTCTGTTTTTCTTGCAATCAATTTCAAAGTTCTGTGCAATGGGGCCAAGATATTATCAACAAAATAAGTAGAAATGTAGGTTGTTGCCCCGTTCAAATCTAAAGGACCAGGCAGACACCATGTGAACTTTTTTTTAGAGAGCCTTTTTATTTTCCCCTATTCCATTGTGGAGCATGAGTCATACCTAGTCTCTGTAATATAAGATGTATTGTCAACACGTTAGGACATAATGATTGATGTTTGCTGTGGTGCAGACTTACCCAGCACCCTTTTAATTTTCCTGATTGGCCGGAAAGTGATGCCCATTGTCAGTGTACTTTTTTTTTCCAGGGTAGAGGGCATCCGTTGGTTATTGGTAGGTTTGGTTGAGGGGGGAGAGGGGATCGGGCGGAGTTCACTGTGCTGTGTCCATTGTTAACCCTTCAATTCCCATCCAATTCTGACTGTATTCATCAACGTTTATTTCCTATCACAGACTGATGTCACTTTCTCCATCAACCACCTCCCGGTTCTTGATGATGACTCCACCTACACTTGCCAATTCAACAACATCAAAGTCACCACGAGCATCGTCGGCAACAATGTAACATGTCCCTCGCCAAGGGCCGATCTTCTGCCCGCAATACAGCCGGGCGAGGGTGAGACAACATTCAAATTCAGCTGGGATTTGGCGAGCAGTTTTGGAGAGGGGGGGGGGGGGAGGAAGGATAGAGGGAGGGAGCATCAGGGGCAGGGGGAAAAAAAAGGAGGGCATGGTATTTTTAGAAAGGGAACAACCCTGATGACAGGATGGAAGAGGGAGAGGGGAATTGGCAGGCATGTTCGTCATAATTGGCCATTGATTCACCGGGCTCGCTCCGAAGAGGGGAAGCCTGGCATTGTTATGGAAGAATGTGCCAAAATCAATTGTCTGGTGAAGGGATCAAATGGGGATGAGACAGAGGGGTGGGGGAGGGAAGGGAGAAGAGAGAGAGAGAGAGAGAGAGAGGGGGGAGAGAGTAAGATAGAAGGGGTGGGGTTAGTAAGGACGAGAGAGGAATGTTGAGTCAGGTTCAAGAGCAGATTACATCTGCTGAGAGTGCAGCACCCGTTTATTGTGCGTGCAGCAAATTTTTCACTTTCATTCCTCATGATTCCAATCAGTCACGACTCCGTCTTTAGGGATGGGGGGGGGGGGGAGGGGGAAAGCCATCAGCATACACAATGATAAATTCCGTGGGGGATTGTGATGATTAACGGCGAGGAAACTCACCTGAAATTCATCACAATCCGGGTGGCATCACCAAGTGATGAGCTTCGCTTGGTGACATGTCGCATGGATGATGCACCACAAGAGGAAAGCCCAGACTCTGATCCCTATGAGTAGTATAGCCTTCGTTTATCACCACCTCCAAATTCCTTTCTTTTTGTTTGATTTTATTTTAGCAGAGCTTTGTTTATTCACTACATCTGCCATCGATCTGTCAATCAGTGAGAATTAATCATTCTTAAACTCATTGCAATTTATATGATTGTCATGAGGCTATTTCCAGTGGTCATCTACGAAAGGAACTACCGCAATGTACACAAAAGCATTTATTTTAATTAAGTACAAATGGAATTCATATTTCCAGTTCAAATTGACTTTGCCCCCCCCCCCCCTGAAGAAGCAATAAAACAAAACAAGCCAAAAAATATTTTTTGAAGATTTTCTTGAATGGTCAAGATTTGTCTTGACCATTCCATACTAAGACCTTTATTATACATCTTAGTATCAATATGGAAGGTGTCTATAAACAGGAGAACAATTACTGCAGGATTCTTCAGACTTTGATATTCTTTATTATCAAAATTGTTTGCAAAAAATCATGTAAACTTCTTTACGTCTAAAAGAAAATCTGATGCATTCATGTCACGATTCTTTCTGTTCCCCTCAGGCCTTAGGGTATGACAATTTGTATAGCAGTGAGAACTGGAAACAAAACTCTTATGAATTTGTATGTGGTTGTGTGTATGTCTGTATGTGTGTGTAGACCTAGTCATTGTGATCTCTTTTTATGTCATTTTATGACTCAATCGGGGTTTAAATAATGGCACAGATTATTACAAGATGCTCCAGAAGTTAGGATTGGGGAAGCATAACTTTTATTGCAGAGTCAAATGCTCTTCATTCGAAATTGATGCTTCCTCCCCACACTACAGATCATGTGACCATGAGGTTGGGAGTGTTCGCCGATGACTCCGAGATCGTGAGCACCGATTTCTTCTTCTACAACTGCAGCGCAATTAAGAGGTACTTTATAGAGAGTCATTGCTCTCTGTCCTATCTCTTCTATGAGACTCGCCTCTGGGAATGCCCATGAATTCGTTTTCTGAAAGCGATGGTACAAATCTGAAATTGTCATCATTGATATTTATAATGACATTGATGGTAGGGAGAAAATTGATCAATACAGTGTTGTCTCCATTCATATTTAAAAGATGTGTACTCCATGACAGGTTGGTTTAAATATAGGGAGGTTGTAATGTATAGCCAAACTAAGATATCTTCTTTTTTCACATCTGGAGAAATATTCATGCAGCGAAAGCCATGCGATCTTAGGGATTTTATTTCATACAGTGTCTCATTCCGCACTGAAGACCCATCTTTAAAAAAAAAAACAGTACTCCGTTAAATGGTGACATTTCTCCATTTTTTTATAGCCTCTGCTGATCACCCATGACTTGTTTTGGCACTTGTGCAGTTCTTTAGAGAATTGATATCACTTCTTCTTCTTCTTCTTCTCCTTCTTCTTTTTTTTTTTGGGGGGGGGGGGGGAGAAGATGGATGAGGCTGATGTTGGCTGCGGGTCAGATGTTGCATTTTTATATTTGTACCTGGGGTGGGGTGGGGGTGGGGGGGGGCATGGATTTTTTTTCTGTAACAATTATTATGTACCCAAAGTCAGCTCTAGTTGGCAACGGATGTGACCCAAAGGAACAATAGAAACTGTTCTCGTTGACAGAATACCCCTACATGTTTGCACCTGCAAGGGACGTCCACTGACAAAGCATTATGCCGTTTTCACGCTCTTTCTCCCAAAGTGGCATAATAGTGTTGGATGTGTTGCATGTCCGCATGACAAATTTTTTGGAGACGGGAGCGAAGCCCCGGGGCTGTCATTCTTTATTCTGTTAGTGATGGGGTAGGGGAGAGAAAAGGGATATCAATAACCACAAACTGTATGCCAAAAACGTGCAGAGTGTTAGAAGATATTCAGACTTTCCAAAAGGGGAGGGGAAAGCCAAGCGAGGGAGACACAGAAGAGTGAATGCGAGAAGCAATTCTGAGAGGTTTAATTTTGCATTCGCCCGTGAATTTGATGAATTACCAGTCTCAGTAGGTCATTTATGTCCGAGGGTGAGACTGATAGTTGTGTTCGGGTCATATAATTTGTTTATAGGGGCTGCCAAGGGTGTAAAATCTTATTTGTATGTTAAGATTGTTGCTTGAGTAAAGGGGGGGGGGGGTGGCATCCATGGCTTTGATAGATAGATGGATGGATAGATAGATAGATAGATAGATAGATAGATAGATAGATAGCATTATAGATATATACTGTAGATGGATGGATGGATAGATAGATAAATGGGGAGATAGGTAGAATCATTGGTCATGTAAGAGCCATCTTTGAGTCTTCACGTTCAACTGGACATTTTATTTTTCCTGGTAGCCCATTAATTAACCTTAACCCGATGAAGACGAATCTCAAGAATACTTGAACAGATGTCTATGGGAAATGCGTGTTATGGAAATCAGTCCGTCCCCAGTGGGTTAAGAATGGTGCCAAGTCTATAGCAGTGGAATTTTTGTTATTGATGTGGAGTTCAAAGCAATCCATTTTGTGAGGCAGTATTATGAGAAATGTCTGATGAATTCATAGGCAGTCATTTGTTTCGTTTTAAAATGGTCCTTCATTATCTACATTTATTGTATGATAATCTGCAATGTATCAAATAGTGCTATTGACTGATCTGAACATTGAATGGTTGAGAAAAAAATAGAGTTGTTCTCACATTCTGACCAGTGCAATCAGTCAAGATTCTATGCACGTACTACTTGGAATCAATGGGTTGGCATCAAAGGTTTCTTTCATAAGTATCTGATTACTTCACAATGACATTGGATTGTATTCAGGAAAGTTTGAATCAAGTATGACGAATTGATATTTTCATGCACTCAAAGTATTATGAAAAACAAAACAAAACATAAAATCGTTTGACTTATGGAATATAAGCTTAGAGCATGTGACTTGATTTTGATGAATTGATTTATGGATTGAACAGAATGATTGATATTCTGTCACAAATTCATGAAGAAATGTTACGCTTTATGAATGTTACAGTCCGTTTTCACATGCTAGACAAGTTTGTTTGTTTGTTTCTGTTTCTCTTGTCAATACTATTTTTGGTCTTTGTTGTTTCCCTGTTGTATGTAATTAAATGTGGAATTGTCACAGCAACCAAGAGAAGAAATTAATCATAACAATGTTTTATGATTTCTACAATATATAAGTTTTGATTACATGATGACATTTTTTCTTTTCAATCTGCATATCAGTGGTCAATCATTATCTATGGCCTTTTCCTCCTTAACTTCAAGCTGAATTTGTAGGAAATATAACAATTTTTTTTTTTTACTGATTGGCAGTCATTGTACAATCAGTGTTAGATTCTTTTTGTTGTTATAGTAGACAATGTATGATTTGTAATGAGATTAATGATGAGATGATGTGCTATTTTGAAATGATGCAGCAGTCACATTTTGCCTAAATGTACTAGGGATGCAAATATATCAGGTTGATATCTGATCTGACTACAGCTCTGCATCGTATGCTGATGGACAGTGATGGTGTAATGCATGAGAACATACAGGCTGATGGGATTGTACAGTCAAACCATGACATGTGTATCCTCTCTAGCTTTAAATCTGTCAGATTTAGAGGAAGAAAAAGAAAAGTGAAAGCATCGCCTCTCAAAGAATGAAATACGCATTTTCGTACAGCCGTGTGTGTAAGATTTCCCTCTGATATTCTTCAGATTTGTTGTGCCATAGTGAGAGTTCATGCTGTGAAAAAAAAGAGAAGTATATATATATTTTTTTTTTCCCTTTGATTTCTCTCTTCCAGCTGTTCCATGTGCACAAGTAGCAGATGGTCATGCGACTGGTGTCTCCATGACAACTATTGTACTGACGAGTCCTCGCCGTGCGAGGGTGGTTCCACCATCGCGGGAGAAACAGTAAGAAATCCGATTACTTTTCCCTGTCGTATGCATGTGCATTATGGTTTGATTTGATTCATGCATTATTCTTAAGTCTGCCCAAGTCTGCCTGCTTCAAAGCCATCAAAGAAGAGCACAAGCTACAATCATATAAAACTTTCTTGTGAATATGAAGCAAAGAAGACTGCCAGCTTTGAAGTGGTGTAGCTGAGACTTTAGCTGAGAAATTTTGGCCACATTATGTAGTCCTTCATTCAGATGGGGCCCAAAAGCAGTTGGTTTCAGTGTTGCTTTCCGACAAGCATTCATCGCTTCCTTATTAGCAGCCTCGTAAACCAAATCCATAATTCAAATCCTGTTACTTGCAACTTACTTGTTACTTACAACACAAAGAGGATATTTCCCTTTGGGGATGTAGGAAGGAGATACTATATATCATCCTATGTGAATGGCAAAGTTTACCGTGTCTCATTTAATCCTTGAAGGTACAAGTTCACCTTCATAGACATGTGGGTTGAGTGAATTCAGCAATATTAATAGAACACATCAGTGAGAGTGTGAGGAAAATCGGACAATCCGTTCAGTCAAATGTTATGAATTTTTAAAGTTTCTGCTTAGTCACAGCTGGATTAGCAGACTAGCTTGTGATGTCACTTGTGTACAACGATATAAAGAAAGTGTAAAGAAAATTCAACATATTTTCACTTTTCTCACTTAACAAAAGAACATTTGACTTCTCTCTTTCAGGAGGCAGGGGGGATAATATTACCCTTAACATATGTCAGTAACAAGTCAAAGAAATGTGCACTTTATTCAAAAAGTAAAGTTTTGTGAAATTCTCTTTTTATTTTCCTTATATCGGTCTACGCATGTGACATCAGACACTGTAGTAGTCTTCTCATCAAGCAGTGATTGCGCAGATACTTTAAAAATTCATAACTTTTGAACGGATTTTCCTCATGTTCACTGATGTGTTCTACTATCAATATTGTTGCATTCACTCAATCCACATGTATATGAAGGTGGACTTGTCCTTTAACATGCCATGCTCATATTTCCATAGCTTCTCTTTAGTGCCACCTTGATCCATACTAGTACTGAGTAGCATTCCGTTCTTTATCTTGTCACACAATCAACATACAGTCATTATCTACCTTGCCTACCGACCTTGGTAGATTGAATTGTACACCCGACTGATTCCATTGTTTAGGTAAAACCTCAGTGTCCCATTTTTTGACATGTTTGCATGTTAATGTTAGTCTTTTGTTGGGATCAAGGATGTTATTTTACAGTTTAATCTGGCCTCAAAGATTAGCACCTTGGCACTGAGGGAACACTCAGGTACATTAACCCATTGAAGACGAGCTGATTTTTCTATAACACGCATTTCCCATAGACACCTGCCTGAGTATACTCTGAACTAGTTTTGAGTGGGATACGGGGTGAGTAACAGTTGAGCTTTGTGACTGACATGACATGATAAGAAAAATGCCAGGAATGGGATGATTCTTCTACCCATCTTGACTTTTGCAAATGTACCCTCTTTATTTGTTGCTGCATTAATGTCACGCTGAAATCGATACTGGCATTTTAGTTTATCTGCCGTTGTGTCACAAACATTTGGCCAATGACGTGACAGGGGACTGGAGTGAGATCGATCTGCATGTCACGAGGACTGCTTTCATGTGGCCAGCAGAATGTGATAAGGATGTGTACATGTTATCGCCATGGAGATGAAACTAGTACATTTTGCGCTCGAGTAGATGCTCAAACTGCTGGAAAATGTCTGCGATGCAAGAGAGGGGAACATCCGTGTAACGAACGGTGAAGCCACATGACATAGCAGTGTTGCAGTGTACACAACCTTGCAACAGTGGATGTACTGTAGAACGGTGTGCCCATGAATATCATTCTCAAAACCACTGAGGGGTGCAGAGCCCCTGCCGCTTGCCATTAAAGCTGCGGCGAACATGACGGACGGTCTACAAGGGAACCTCCGCGATCGCCCTTAATATTGCCACATCGATTTTTCGGGATGATCATTCATGCTTAGCCTGGATGTAGACAACAAAGATTCCGATCCGACACTTCATCAATCTGGAGGGTGATGTTGATGATATCTAGTCTCCGTCCGGTCGCAGGAATGAAAGAGGAGCCGATCAAACTGGGACGCCGTGTTCATGCTTCTTCTTAAAGGTCTATGAATAGATGCATAAGGACTGTCTGGGCGGGATTTAAATGGAGGGGAGACAAAGAAGAGGGGATGGGGTAAGTAGGTAGAAAAAAAGAGAGAAATATATGGCATTGTAGTATAACAACAAAACAGAAGAACTGATGTTACGTGAGCAAGAGCTTGACAGAAGTTACACAGAGCTTACGGGAAGGAAAAGAGATTTGATGGGCAAATATATCAACATGCATTTCTGCATTTTCTTAGTGTAGAGGAGAGAATCGGCTAATAATGGTAAGCAAGGGAAGGAGAGATAAAGATCAAAGTGAACAAAACTTAAAAGGAAACTGCAGTATTTTGATGGAGATGACACAATAAATCATAAAGATCTATATGATTGTATGGATAAATTCTGTTTGGTGGTTAAAGTTGTAAGGACAGGCAGTAAGGGGTGATAATAGAAACATAAAGAAAGGCACAGAGAGTAAAAGGATGTATAGAGGGATAGAGAGAGAGAGAGAGAGAGAGAGAGAGAGAGAGAGAGGGGGGGGGGGAGAGGGAGAGGGAGATCTTACAGAATTCAATATTTCCCTCATGAGCCTGGTGAGGAGTACCACTGGCTGCTCAGAGTTAGGCTAGGCAGTTGTCTTTATTGATCTACACCCCAGGCCATGGCTTGCCACGCACCTAAGCCATGATTCAGAATTTTTTTGAAATTACCGTCCCTTCCATAACGCAGTATAGCGCGAATATTGCGCTGAAGGGTGATGAAAAATTATGTTAATGTGCTTTCTGGTTTCATTCACGTGTTTATTTTTTAAGGTCCAATCCTGGTGGCAGTGAGTGAATGTGTGCTTCAATGTGAGGGACTGATGTTGAATAAGAACAGACTTCACCAAAAATGTGCGCATGTTTTGCCTCCAAACTGTCGGCATTTGTGGTCAGAAAGGTTTGTCTTCCATTTCAGGAAGTCAGTGAAAGAAAAAAAAGTTTTGTACGTACAAGTTTTTTGGACTGCCCATGAATGAATCTGCTCAAGTGTTGTGAAGCAATACCATTTCATTTGGTGGTACATCAATTGTTATATCCATACCTACCTGTTGGTAGTTCATATTGGAATCTTTCCTTCAGATTCTCAACTTCAATTCAGCTTCTCTGAGAATCCAGAAAAGTTGTGAGGTAATTGCCTTCAGTAAAAAATAAGACTTTTTTTAACATCTTCATTAGTGCAAAAGTGTAACTGATCACCTTTGGTTTTACATACATCATAGAAAAAATGTTCATAAATGTACCTTCTCTGTTACTCTATTTGAGAAGTTTGTCAAGGAAATTATGTAAAGCCGTTGCATTCAACACTCCACGAGTCATACGGGACATTGTAACTTAGGTCCATCATATAAATTAAAAGAAAACCTGTGTTGGTCTTTTTGATATATATATCTATATATCTATCTATATATATATATGTATATGTATATATATATATATATACATATATATCTATCTATCTATATATATATGTATATGTATATATATATATATATATATATATATATACATATATATATATATATATATATGTAAGGGGGTGTGTTAGAGTGTATGTGTTGTAGAATGAAGTCACTTGTCAGGATGGCTTATTCTAACCCCGAATACATAATTTCATCCAAATGGATATATCATTCAATATTCGCGCAAAATGCTCATGGATACAGTCCTCGCGGTCGACTTAACATGTTAACTGATGGCGAATCTCGTTGGAGCGCTCAGTTCATGAAGTGAAGAGGAGCCACGAATGATGACTTGTAGACATCTCTGCGATGAGTTGACTCACACATACAGTTGGGGGGGGGGTCCATGTCCGAATGAAAGTTACTTCGGGATTGCTGCACATTCTGAAAGCTGCATGTCTGGTCCTCAAAACACTAAGTAGTCATTTGACTCCTCCTTAGATCGACCAACATAATTATAACAGACCGTTTCGAATGTCCAGCAAAGCGTCCATAAAATATCATTCGAAACATCTATACAGTTGGGGGGGGGGGGTCCTTGTCCAAATGAAAGTTACTTCGGGATTGCTGCACATTCCGAAAGCTGCATGTCTGGTCCTCAAAACACTAAGTGGTCATTTGACTCCTCCTTAGATTAACCAACGTAATTATAACAGACGGTTTCGAATGTCCAGCAAAGCATCCATAAAATATCATTCGAAACATCTATACAGTTGGGGGGGGGGGGGGTCCATGTCCAAATGAAAGTTACTTCGGGATTGCTGCACATTCCGAAAGCTGCATGTCTGGTCCTCAAAACACTAAGTGGTCATTTGACTCCTCCTTAGATCGACCAACATAATTACAGCAGACCGTTTCGAATGTACAGCAAAGCGTCCATAAAATATCATTCTAAACATCTTAACAACTTTGAACTGATGTACAGTAGACATGACTTAGTTATGTCGGGACGGAATTGGGTGCATAGATGCAAAAGGTTGAGTTTCTCCACTAAAACATTTAAGTATAACAGCTCGGTCTCGGAGAAACTGGAACACGCAATTCCACTACACAGGGCTTGGGAGGAGAGCAGGGAGGTGGGAATCCACCTCCCTGGGGAGAGAGACTGACCCGAAGTCTCTTCTCCAATATATACTATATATACTTTCCTGTTCCTACTATCCCATAATACTTATCTCTGGTATCGTACCCAAGCTTTCCTGATTAACCCTTCTCAAAGAAACTTTATACAAAAACTTTATAAAAAAAACTGACCATGAATGGTAAGGGAGAGAGAGAGAGAGACAAAGAGGCAGAGAGAGAGAGAGAGATAGGGGGAGAGAGGGGGAGATTGAGAAAGAGACTTAATACAAAGCATTTTACATGTATGCTGTACTCTGGTTCTTTGTACGGCATCACAGGGTGGCAAACTTCAAAGTAACGTAGAACAATACCAGCCACTTTTATGTGGTTTTCTATCTCTAAGTCACTGTCCAGTCATTGCTACTGTCCAGTCATTGCCACTAAATCCACTATTCAAGTAGGGTGGCAGTACCTCTTTTGTTTCATAAACTCATTCAACCTTTAGGTTGCGTGGTGGCACTATAATACACTGTGTACCAAGCAGCTATTTATTGTATCTTGGTAATGAATAGATTTCAGCTTTCTGGTTCTACAAACACTATGTACAGTAAAATGGGCAAGTTGCTCCATAAACTTATATTACATGTCTTGGCATGAAAGCTACTATATTCCAGCCTTCCGCCATTACAATCTCTATGGTAAAGTGGGCTTGTTACTCCACCACTTTACACACACATATATATATATATATATATATATATATATATATATATATATATATATATATATATATATATTTTTTTTTTTTTTTTTTTTTTTGGGGGGGGGGGGGGCAGTGGGGGAATCACCAGGCAAATGACATCACAATGATATGCGGTATTACCATGACTGTCATTTCGAGGCTCCTCCTAGACGCCATGGTAGCAGTCTCACTAACAGTCTAACTCTCCTAATTTTCTTTTTCTCCCATTTGACTTTGCATAAGGGGTACTGATATGAGCTGCTGGGAATTCACTGTGGGAAATATGTTGTTTTCACTCTTTTTATAGACGGCTTTCTCTGTGAGACAAATTTCCCTTGCCTGGATCATCATGAGCTCATTAGTGGTTACTAGAGTAGAATTGGTGTTTTTGCAACATCATTGTGCTGCAATTTACAACCACTCTACTGCTTTCTGTAGACATTCATTAGGACTGGGTGATTCAGTCGACTCTGTTGCCATAGCATCAATCAAGAGACTAAGCAGATAAGCACGCAGCATTAGCACAGAATTCATTGTCTGCTGACATAGGTCCCGAAGAATCGGTGGATGGTAGACGGACGTATTTCAAACCATTAGTTTTTGACAGTGAAAAATAATGTCGGAAAATTATACAACAGATAGCACGCCATGGGGCATTCTTTTCTAATATCTGTGATTTTGACCTGCTTCCGTCTATCAAAGCCCTGCTACATGACATGTAGTCGTTGTTGGATTAGCTGCTTGATACGGGAGCTTGCTGTTAGACATGGAAAGTAGCCCATCCTAGAGCCAGCATTACTGATTTAATGGATGCCCTGGATTATGTCGGTCACGCTTGGTCTATGAAGCTGGTAGAGCTCAAATCCCCAATGCTTGCGTCCACTATTTATAGTTGCGCGCGCCCCCACATGAGATGCCCCTGGGGAATTTGCATTTTCAGTAGCTCTCTGATCTTGTTTGTGACTTGGAGACCCCCTTGTCTTGGATTTGTGGGATTAGTTTGTGATTGATGTAGAAATAGAAAGCCCTTTATTAAAAGCATCTCTCATGCATATACACAAGTACGCCTTGTAGAACAACATTCTCACTGCTGTCTTCATTTCCTTTGCATTGATATATTTGGGCATATTCATGAGGGAATAAATTCATAAACAAGAGCCAAAGGTTTACACTAGTGATGTAATATATGCCATGATGGATTACACTGGAATGAAAAGAAGAGTTTTTTTAAAATTAAAATGTGTAAATGCCTCCTTCCTTCACTTCCTCAAGCTTGCACATCCTTTTATAAAGTGTTGTAAAAAGATTTTTTTCTTCATGTACCAATTTTTTTTTTCAAAGGGTTTGCAATATTTTTTTTTTGTTTTCATCCTTTTATGGACAATCAAGGAAGTAGCAAACAAGTATATGTAATATTTGCTGGAGTGGGCTAGAATTCTGAATGAGAATGCAGTCACAAAGGCTCAAATTCTTGTCTTCGTCTGTGTCAAACTTGTGAAGAGACTCTGGAAATGAAATTACAAGTGTACTTTTTGTTTATTTGAAGGTGATGTGTAGACTATCAAGCTGTTATTCAAAGAAAAAAAAATAGTAAGAATAAAAAATGTGATTCCCATATTCAATTCTAGATCATATCTGCAAATATTTTGTTGGGTGCCTAAGCAAAGCTTGCTGCACAATGAATTTTTTTTTGTGCTAGGCACTCCAGAACAAAACATCTTCTACTCTTCTTCAAGACAATGATCACAAAATCTTTCAGCACAGATTAATTCAAACCAAGAGATATGAGTGCCTTGTCGGTTAATTTTTGCTGCTTTTCCTCTCAAAAGTATTGACTGATACATTTATGATGTGGTTTTATAAAAATGTTGTTTGCAGAGGGGATTAATAAATGTCTTTATAAAGAAACAAGATATGCAATGCAGATTGATAAAGAAATTCTTATGATTTCTTTCTTTTTATGCTTTAGCAGTCTGTGAGGAACAAACTAAAGAAAATACTTAATGAATGATTTTTATTCTCAGAATTCTCTGTTTTTGCACAAAATGCGATAATCACTGGACCTTATGATTTTTACGTGTACTTTCATGCAATATTCCAGAGCAGTCTCTCTGCAATATTTCTGTTTGTGTAGCGGCAATACTAATTTGAGTACATTGTGTTTTGTAGGATGTAATGCACTTGATGTTGTGGCACTTGTGGTCAAAGTGCTTCAAATTTGTGATTGAAAGAAAAACCAAAACCACAACCAAAGGAAACAAAACAGAACAGAACAAAGAAAAAAACCAGGAAGTAAAAGGAATTAAATTCTTTGAATGCTGGTATTTTCATCTAGTGGCGATTACAGTATCAAGGTATAACTAGTCAACACTTCTGTTGTTCATGATAGAAATTAATTCTTTTCCCGCGGGGTACTGTCATTCTCCAAAGGATTTATGCACGGTACACTGGGTACACTTTCCATGCCATATACTTTGTAGGACAGCTGCTACCTTTGTGTCTGCTTGAAAGCAAAGATTGAGAATCTAATACAGATGTGGAGATATATTTGATATCCTACAGGTTGTGAGACTAATATGGTTGTACAATTTTCCAGTGTTTAATAACAGTTGCAGGTTGTGTCATGAATATGTCATTTATTGACACTTATGGATTTTCTTCCTTTTATTACAAACATTCCCTGGAAATTTTTAGATCCTTTGTCAAAGTCAAGAGAGACAACACAGCCGGATGAGAATGAGAAGGGCATTAAGTTGCCACTAAACCCATAGTGTTCGAGACAACTTAACGCCCTTCTCATTCTCAACCAACGAACTGTTCTATTTTCATGGGACATGGTGTCCTGCGATTTGCAAAGCTGAACTACGGTATTCTGTAGAGTGTTTGTGTTCACAGAGAAGTGCAGAACGATATACTAGATTTTATACTGCGAATGACTGCAAGTTATGTTCACTCTCATCAAGTGCTTAGTGATATCAGACTTGCAGCATTTCCTTTTCATTGGTTAATGATTTGTATGAAACATCTCATCACCTAATTTATTGTTTTCACTCTAAAACATAGTACATTTTCTTCACAATCACAGATCCTTCCTATGCGTGGGTAATGACTTTCTATGTAAAATGTAATGTATTGTTATCTTGGTTTGTCACTTTGTTGTGTTTGATAATGATGTTGATAAGGATAATGATTAGAATAATCATGACAATAATGATAATAATGGTACTGGTATTAAATTTTACATTTTCATGAGGACAATATGTCTTTGCTCTCTACTCTCAGAGTCCAACTGTGGCAGCTGCCAAGGGGCCGTCATTTTGTCCGAGATTACTTGCTCCAGACCAACCCATATATATCCCTGTAGGGATTAACAGAGACATTCATCTTCGAGCTAAGAATCTTCCAAGCAATGTAAGTTTCTTTTTATTTTTCTTCTTTATTACTATTATTAGGTGATCCGAGTATCCTCTCGGATCACCTTCTGTTTTTGTACGGATTCTTTCTTCTTCTTCTTCTTTTTCTTATTTCTCCCCAAAAGTTGTGCATCGATCAGCTCAGAAAGTCCTCTTCCTATCAATTTCAAACTTATACCATGTATGTATCGTCTCCCAAAGACGGCAATCAAACTAAAATCAAAGTGATCAGTCGACCGTGACGTCACAATGATGTCATTATATGAAAACACATTCTCAATCATATCTCATTAATGGAATGGAATTTTTCAATGAAAGTTATGTCACATATATTTCAAGTCAAGCGCATTCTACTCATATTCTCAAAATTCATCTATACCTTAAAACGTGCGCGTATGCGCGTGTTGAAATATTTGTATGCTCAAATCGAGCTCAAATTTTTTTTGCACACGTTTCAGACCATTTAGAGCATTTTTTGAAAAATTGAAAAAATTTTACGGACGCGTACGCGCGCGCGCATATACGCACGCACAGCTCATATGCAATAGAAATTTCCCGTTTTTTCACACTTATCGCCTGCCTGAAATGTCAGGGAATATGTCTACCAAGTTTCAAGTCAATCCGACTCAATATGACGTCATACGGGCCCGTCAAAGTTGAAATTCCGCGCACGCGTCAATGGCGATATACAGTGCAACAATGCCAAAAAACCACCAATTTTAAATCCGATTTTACTCGTCAGGATGGACGGTGACCCCCCATTTTCTTTACATATTCTGAAAGCTGATGAGTTGTACATGTCATTTCATGGGTTGGCGATGCTGGAAAGATGATTAAAAGATATCAAATTTCTTAATAAAATAAAAAGAGTAAATTTTCAAAATGACGTCATCAAATTACAAGTTCACTCGAGCGTATCTCACTTATCCTTTGCCCATTTTCATTCAGATTTCAGTATGTTGTAGCTTACTAAATGCTCTTTCATTAATATAATAACAACATTTTGATTAGGTGACGGCATCACCTCGTAATATTGGATTGAAAGTAATCTTGTCAAATTTGACCAGTTTACGTGTTATCTTAATGGGAGTGCAGTTTTTCTGGAAATGAAAATTGACATGACTATCTTTTTCGAGCATTAGCTCACTTATGCTTTGGTGAATTTCTCTAAGATTTTAATATGTTGTAGCTGAGACTTTGGGCTATCGTAAGTGTGCCCTTCATTTTTTCATACGGTATCGGAATCACGTCCAAAAACTTGGTTGAAATCAAAGCGTATCTTCGATGTATTTTCATATTTCTTTCTTTTTCCAACTTTCTTTGCAATAACTCAAGAAAAAGATACTCTATCACCACCATATTTTGCACATGTTTAGTTCATGTCACGTACATTATTTCATAAAATAACAACTACTTCATCAGACGCCATCTTGGGTATGTAAATTAGGGTCAAAGGTCATAAATGTTTCGTCCTGTATCTTGGTGAATACATGTTCTATCTTCCCCATATTTTGCACACGTAAAGACCGTGTTACAAGGATCATTGCACAAAATAACCACTTTTTGCTCTGATGCCATCTTGTCTGTGCAGATCGGGGTCAAAGGTCATATGTACTTCTTTCTTTATCTTCATTATGACGTGTTATCTCTATGGGAGGGAATTTTTCTAGATGTGAAAATTGACATGATTGTCTCTATCGAGCACTAGCTCACTTACCCTTCGGTGAACTTCTCCCAGATTTTAATATGTTGTAGCTGAGACTTTGCGCTATCGTACGTGTTCCCTTTGTTTTTCATATGGTGTCGGGATCACGTCCAAAAACGTGGTTGAAATTAAAGATTATCTTCGATGTATTTTCATATTTCTTTCTTTTTCCAATGTTCTTTGCAATAACTCAAGAAAAATAGCCCCTATCAACCCCATATTTTGCACATGTTTAGTTAATGTTACGTACATTATTTCATATAATAACAACTACTTGATCAGACACCATCTTGGGTATGTAAATTAGGGTCAGAGGTCATAAATGTTTCATCCTGTATCTTGGTAAATACATGTCTTATCTTTCCCATATTCTGCACACGCAAAGACCATGGTACAAGAATCATTTCACAAAATAACCACTTTTTGCTCAGATGCCATCTTGGGGGTGCAAAGTGGAGTCAAAGGTCAAATATACTTCATTCTGCATCTTTGATAGTGTATACGGAATTCGTTACCCAAGATGGCAGGTCTGACTCCCTTTTCAAAATGAGAATCCAAACATCACACGACCAATGTCCGTAATTATTGTTGTTGTTGTTGTTGTTGTTGTTGTTGTTGTTGTTGTTGTTGTTGTTGTTGTTGTTGTTGTTGTTGTTGTTGTTGTTGTTGTTGTTGTTGTTGTTGTTGTTGTTGTTGTTGTTGTTGTTGTTGTTGTTGTTGTTGTTGTTGTTGTTGTTGTTGTTGTTGTTGTTGTTGTTGTTATTATTATTACTATCATTATTATTATTATTACTATCATAATTATTTGTGGGTATTAGAAGATGCATAGTGGTTCAAGAATGAGGGAAGTCCTCATTCCCTAAATCCTTGTCAGGATCAGGTAGGTTGTTTGAGCGAGATGAGATGATCTGTTGAAAAGTTATGAATTTTAAAGTTCTGGCTGAAATCCTATGCTTTCATCACTGGATGTGAAGGCTACAGAAAGATGTGATGTCACAGCAGGCCATGATTTCAAGAAGATATAAGAAAATTCCACTTTTTATTTATACATTTCCTTGCCATGTGAAAGAGCTAATGACTCTTTCAGAAAACTGGAGGATTATTAGTATTATGCTCGGCATGATTATGTCAGTCACAAGTTGACAGAATGCATGCTTTTCATTTAAAGACAAAAAATGAAATCCATTCAGTGATGATGGATTCAACTAAAAGACTTTCATAGCTTCTGAAAGCAAAGTGTGATTTTCCTTCTGATATTTCTGCATACACCGAATCCACTGCTTCGATGATGGAGGCACCTTCACACCAAGCCTCAGAGAGCATTTTACAATGTGTTTTTACTCCGATCCGGGGATTCAAACTTAGAAGGACCGGCAGAGAGGCATGGGGAATGCTGATACAGAGGGGTGTGTAGTGTTGTGTACCAGCTGTCATACAAACCACCAACACCACAAAGTTAAAGCAATGAAAAATAGACACCAAAAATTAAACAAACAAAAAAAGTTAAAAGACCCCAGCATGCTGAATGCCTGTTACTGGCCGAGTGTGAACAGTTGTAGAGTTTCATCACATATTGGGTTAGGCATCGTACAGTGTATTTAAAATTTTAGAGTACTGTAAATGTTGAAATTTTCGCGGTGTCGAAATTTTCGCACATTTCGCGCAACCAGAAAGTACCGCGAAAATAAATATATTTGCTTACCATGTTCCTGTGCACGATACATTGATTCCGCGGAATTATAAACACGCGAAACCATTCTTACCCAGCTAAACGCGAAAAATTAGTCGCGCAAAAATATCCACTTTTACAATATGTCAGTCATTAGATGGAGCAAATTCAAACCTTGCCAGTATTATACCTCACTTGTAACTTGACAAGGGATATTCTAGAAATTATGATTGAAAATTATCCCATATTTTCATAATTTTTATATATTTTTTAGCAGCTCTAATTGCATCTATTTCACATTAACAAGAATGGAGTCAACTCATTTTGCCTTCAAACTCTTCATTTCTACATTGTGATGTATGAAGACTACAAGCGTACAGTGTGTAGGCTGCTTTAGCTTCAAGTACTGCATGAGTAGAGAATTTCTCCAATACACTGCAGTCTGATATGAGATGCATATCCAGGCATTAGGGCCCGATTTTCTGGTCAGGTGGAATCCTACAAAATGAATCCCTTTTTTTCCCCCTCTTCTCTTTCTTTTTTTTAATGCAAAGATACTCTTTGAGCTTCACTTTACTTCAGAGCGGAGGGACTCATTTCAAATACACCGTATTACTCGCCAAAAATGATAGCGCGGGGAGAGAAGCCTCAGACGGCAGTGGCTCTCTGCGAATAGGAAAACGAACTGCCGGCGAGAGAATGGACGTACTTTATCATCATGCATTAGCGTTTTGGGGGATATTAGAATGCATTCACAAATGGGCGCCCCTAGCCAGTGCAGGCCACAAATTTAAAGGGAGCTGGCTGCCTGCATGGAGCGGGGCAAAAACCAGCTTTCATGCTCAAATGAAAGTAGATATCATGTTTCTGTGCATGTGAAATATGTGTTAGCTGATAGGAAAGGGTGACAAGGTGGAGGGGGGGGGGGGGAGCGAGATGTATGACAATTTTCGGAAGTGGAGCAGCTGCGACCCTCATGAGGGTGCCATATCAGTTGAAGAACAGAGGAACTCGGCTGTTCTGCAGTTGTACAGCAGTAATGTCCTTCTTGCTGTCATCTGAGACTCTGAATTGGAATCTGAGCGGTGAGACTTTCACACACACACACACAAAAAAAAACTTGCTCCCACCAACATGAGTTTCCTCAGATTTCTTGCATCAGTACTATGTGCACTGGAATCATCCCCAATATCACAAAAAGCTAATTACATTCTTCGTGTAAAAGATGAAATTGTGCCATTGAGACATAAATAAATATGACGAGATATCCACTTAGGCTTGTGAAGTGAGAATTCAGTTCATTTGGTAGAGCATATGAATATAGGTTTATCTTTTGACAGCACAATGCTCCTCTCATGTCCAAAAGTCTCACATTGATAAGTCCCAGCAGACAGCTTTAAATTTGATTCGATCCACTCACCTTCCAAGCTAGAAGTCAAATAAAAGTACCACAAGCTAATAAGGCTGCCCATAGATATCCTCCTTATATACTCTGAAATGTCTGTGACAGGAAGCTACAGATTATATTCAAGATTGGATGATTTCTTATTGATGATCAGTTGTAGCATTTGCATTTATAACTTCAACCATTTTGCTGTGTTTTTAATCGGCTTTCACATCGCTCTCAGAAGTTTTGAAAGAATCTGATAGCGGATAGGTTTCATTTGACCTATCCTGCCTCTTTTGTGTGATTTTACACAAAAATGTGTTGTAAAACTGGCAATGAAAGCGCGCAAAGAAAATTACATCTATTGCAGAGATGACATCGTAGAGATGTACTGTATAAGCTGTTATTTTTGTGAGGGTCTAATTTTTACGAATTTCGTAAATCACTCTTGCACCACGAATTTAGTAACACGCAAAAATGTCACCATGCGCTAAGGTAAAAGTAACCCTTTAAAAGGCTCTGTGTCAATTCGCGAAAACAACATCTTGCGAAAATGTCCGTGACCTCCTCATTTGCGAAAATAATCTGTACGCGAAAATAACAGCGTATGCAGTACCTGTCCCTCTTTTTGCTGATGTGTGCTGTAAACGTCCGCGTAAATATCGGTTGGGTATATGCGGTAGTTTGTCCCAAGGTGCTTCGAAAGCATCTGTCAACCGGAAGGTAATACAGTGTGGTTTTACATTGAGGAGGAAGGAAACTCCGCGCTTGAGATAGATTTCGTGCTTTTACATGCTTTATGTTTGTGGTCTATTCAAATCCGCTGTGGTTACGCGCAAGACTGGCGGGGGCAGGTACAGTTTTAAAAGGCACCTGTCGTGTTTGACGAGGCTTCCTGCTCGATCTTGATCGTGCTGTTTTTGAGATATGCAAATAATTCTGTATTTTGCCAAGGTGAATTTTCCAAGGGATTTTCTAGGGCTCATGTTGTCACGGGCAAACTTGTCGTCCTACTTTCAATATAAATGGTAATGTAGGATTTTTGTACATCGGGAAGTCAAATTAATTTCAGTTGATATGGTGATTCCATAATAAATGAGAGCATAGCAGTGTACCTTCAGCTGAACAGATGAAAAAGTAGGTTTTATGTGATATTAAATGTTAGGAAATCAAGATACTTTTTTTTTTATCCACTGATGTCAAAATTCTTTGATCCTAATGTTATAGAATCTGAATTTAACCTTTTATATCATTCTGGTAGCAGATAGCAAACTTTCAATTGTTAAGTGAAAATTGAAAATACAATAGTATCTGTCCACTCTATACCTGTTTTCAAGATGTAGGAGAAGGCAACATACAATATTGTGTTACAACATAACTCCAGGGGTGGATCTGGGAATTTCGTAAAGAGGGGGTGCCTTTACAAAATTAAAGGGGGTGCATGCACCCCCCATTTTTTCTTTTTATTTCTTTTTTATTAACAAAAAAATAAAGGGGGGAGGGGCGCGCCTGATGCGCTCACCCCTGGATCTGCCACTGCTCTACACATGAGAGAATGTTGACTCTCAGTGAATGTAACCTGCAGTGAACCCAACTCTCATCAAATCTGCCACAGTTAATTGGAAATGAGGCGGCACTCCTTCACGGTGCATGCAGTAATAGCCCAAAGACTACTCTGATGTGATTGCAATTATACGAATGGGGTTAGAAGACTTTTTGCAAATGGTTCAGAGTGCTAAATCGTCTCATGTCTCCCGTACCTCATGGACCTCCAACCTACCCGCGTGCACTAAATACTGTAAGTGGGTCATTGTACCCGGCACTCGCCCTGGTGAGATGGGTAATCAGACCGTGACTGGGACGCAAGTGCGAGATCGTCCTCATCGAAGTGAAAGCCGATACGTCAAGTTTGGTCCAGAAACACGGGTAGCGCGCGCCGAGCACGAGATGTGATTAATATCGCTGTGCATCGACAATCTCTTTCTCGCCGTACCTTATTTGACTTGCCGGATGCATAATCCGTCCACTTGGCGTGGAAAAAGACATCCAATATGCATGGCTGTGCACGCTTTGTGTTTAGTTTTCATCTTGGTCGGGGTGTGTTCGCTTTCATGTACCTCATCTTAACTTCTTTGTGTTGTTGTTGCTCTGTGAAGGAAAAAAGAAACAAAACACATGTATGACTTTCATTTTAGCATATGAGAGCATTTTGTGCTATTTTCTGCACTCCAGAAGTGTTTTTGCTCAGCAATTTCTTGTGCTCTCTATTCATATCATCATTTTAATGACAGAGTCATTTAAGATGGCTAAGAATAATGATTCAAATTTACATAATGTGATTTTTTCCAGTTCTCATGCTTATTGCCTCTCTCTCTCTCTCTTCTTATATATTATGACTGTGCTCCTTTAAGATTTTGTTAATGAAGTCTCATCAAAGGAACATATATATAGATGTTCCTCTTCATTATATTTTTCATGGAGTCCAACCAACGGGATATATACACTTTATGTTCCTCTTTGTGGTATTTTTCATGGAGCCTAGCCAAAGGAACATATATATGTATTATATGTTCCTCTTCATGGTATATTGTTCATGGAGTCCAACTGATTGACGCACTCTCCGCTAGCCTCACCGTCTTCTCATATCGTGTATTCTGTTTCTTCTTTCTCATATTAGTAATTCCACCAGTCTCACTTTCTGCTTTAATACTTGTAGAGTACTGAATCCATATGTGGCATATCATTTTACTCTCTTCTTGAGAACTGGAAATACATGTAGATGACATGAACCAAAAGTATTCTACTATTTTGCAGTGTTGATCAGCCAAGTAGGACAACATCTCTTCAAATTTTCCATTTACAATGTGCAGAAGGTACTTCATACAAAGAACATGATTTGCCATACTGCCAGCAGTGGCCTTTAGAAAGACAGCTTATGCAGTGACAATTCATTTTATTCATAATGATAATAGTAATTCACAATATTAATGTAGTGCTTTTCTCTAATGATAATAGTAATTCACAATATTAATGTAGTGCTTATCTCTAATGATAATAGTAATTCACAATATCAATGTAGTGCTTTTCACTTTAAATGTCTCAAAGCGGTAATGTACATGTACTTGTACCATGTCTTTGTTCTGTACCGTAATTGGTAAAAGGAAAATACATATCAATTTTTAGAGGTTTTGGTATCATTCAGCCAATATTTGTATTGCCAGATAGCCAAATTTCTAGTGACGTTTCAAAGACTTCAAATGTTTTTAGGTATCTTTTCTGTAAGTATGATGTGCAGCATTTATCCCCTCAGTTAAGATTTACCCCCTTACTTTTGAAAATATGTATATACAACTGTATGCAACACTTTAATTGTGGTTCGATTGTAATTTCTTGTATGAATATTAAAAGCAATAGCAGACACTGCTAGTGTGTGTGTGTGTGTGTGTGTCTGTCTGTCTGTCTGTGTGTATGGAGCACATTCTCTGGTGAAAGGAATCGTTCTGTGTAATCAAACGCTGCCAAAATGCAAATACATGGTGTGTTGGTCTGTGTGTGTTTTTTTCATGCTTTATAATACATATTTCCATCTTGCCAATATATGCTTCCTCCATCCAGGTCAACAGCTACCAGTGTGTCTTGAGTGTGCAGGGTGAGAAGCAGGTGACGCCAGCCAGCGTGGATGGGATGGAGTTGGTCTGCCGGCCGAGACAGGTGAGATATTTCACACCCAGCTGTGGGTGAAGAGCCGTGGGGCAGGTCCCCCCCCCCCTTTTTTTTTTTTGCTAGGGTCGGTAGACAGAGTAGTGCGTGTCTGTGTGGGTGTGTGTATGTGTGTGCTTGTTTGCCCACGATTCCTCACACCTACGTGCTGTGCCGGGGAGATACAGAAGAAAAAACCATATTTAATGTCTGGTATTGAAAAGTGTTTGATTGTGTTCAAAGGGAATTCAAGGTAACTTTAGACAGCCCTGGCACTTACAATATTTGCTCTAAAATCACTCACTATTCTATTTACCCTGTACTCTTTTATTCTGGGGTCTTCCTCTCCCCCCCCCCCCCCCCATTCTCCCTGTTGGGAAAGTGTGCATATGATGTACAGTGTACTTGCCCTGACTGATATGTCTCCAACTGATAAGTTAATTTTTTCTAAAAGCAATTATTTTCATGTGACTATTTTGTTTATTTTTATTTTTTTGCACTTTACTGGATGAGATGAATTTTACGTGTTTTGTATTCCATGGAATCGAGACATTGAATAGTGGTCCATTAGCAAGCAAAAATTTGTGTGTGTTTTTATATTCGAGCTACAAAAAGTCTCTAATGTGCATAAATTTTCACACATCAACAATTTCCACTTTTAAACACCATTACAAATCTATAATTTTCTAATCTGGTGCGTGTTCATGATAGTTATTGAGATATTTGATTTTAGAAGAACCTTTGCTCTTAAAACGGAAGATGAAAAACTGTGTTGAGATCTAGACCAAGGAATTGCTGTTCACATGTGAGATCTTAGTCACATGATTTAATGAGTATGAAATGCTCGTTATGCATTCTGGGTTGGCAGTGAGAAATGATATTGCTCCTTCTTCATTGTATTTCTCTTACCGATTGTAAACTCGTCGCCATATTTTGGGTCATGCTCATGTGCCCAAACTCTTTTGATGAGGTGCCAAGTCTCCGCCAAGTACTGAAACCCCATAGTCGTAATTTGGATGACAAATTAAACGGCCATTGAAAACAGTAAGCATAGACATGACATGGCAGTTCTCTTCCAGAACTGATCCCCATAAATAGAACATTATGAGGATTGTAACCAAGGGGTGTGGGGGTGGGAAGTGATACTTTTGGAAGAGCAAATTGATGTATGCTTTTTCTCTGGACAGATATTTAATTTTTTTGTTGTGAATGTAACACATGAGGGGTTGGTTTATATGGCGCACAAAAGAGGCATCTTTAGATTTATGGCCAAGCACAGATTGTTGAACACCATTATAGGGAGGTACTGCATCGAATTATCGTTAATGTTTTTCATTGGGATGCCATTTTTGTGGGAGCAGATCTCATCTTCTTTTCATGTAGACATTTTTATGGGACTTTTGTTAGCCTCATGATTGTCAAAATCAAGCCTTTCATTTTCGAAGATGTTGATCAGTATAGTTCGATCCCCAATGCTCAAGATTTGTTTACAGTAGATCCATTCATGAATGTATGACATACAGATGTAACTGCCTGCTCAAAACCACTCAAAAAGTATGCCAAAATGAATTTTCACTTTTCTACACAATTTAAAAGTGTCAGCTCTAAGCTTTAAAATGATATATGAATTGTTAAAATTGGACCATCCTAACCCATTCATAGAGTGGCTGATATAAGAGAGGGCTACGAGGTGTAGTTTCATAGAAAAAAGGATTTAAAGATGAGGGCACTCAGGCGTGCTGTGCTGAAGTATCAATGAAAAATCACAGTGAAAGCAGTGCCTGTCCGCAAAAGAACTGCTTATATCTCGATTCTGGTTTAGCTTTATGTCGCAATATTTTGACAGGAGCTAGAGAAGAGATTACCCTCAAAGATAAGACAAACTTTGAGAATTTGAGTCAGTCAACCCAAATGACTATTTTGGTTCATTACAGAGAATCCTAATCTGCAACTTTGAATGGGTTTCAAGCAGGGCAGTCACACACATTCATATGTATACATCTAAAAGTGGCATTGCCATTTTAATGTGTAAAGAGAACTTGCCTTTAGACAAAGATATGTCACAAAGTACTAATTGTGTTGATATCTATGTTTTCGCACGATTTGAGTGTCTTTAAAAAAAAAAGCTATATTGTTGTCGAGGGACGTGACTGTTTGAAAGGGAAGATCAAGTGTACTGCCTGACTCGAATCGCATTCCTCGTGGAAGAGATTCGCCCCCTGCAGAGCCCTCGTCGTGTCTCCAGTATCAAAATTCATTGGGTAATTTTCCTCCTCGGTAAACAGGATCCATATCAGCTCGGAATCACGTACTGCTCTGCTCTCGCTCCCGTTTTTGCAATGAAAATGATGCTGGATGTCATTACGGTCCATCTCGCCCGGAGCTGAATGGTGTTCCCTCAGCTCCAGTCTGAATCTTGTTCTTACTGTCTGCCTCCTGGTGTTATGTTGTTTACCCCCCCCCCCCCCCAACTCATCCCCTCCTCCTCTTCCCATTCTCTCCTATTCCCCTCTGAAACTGAAGTACTATAACATGCTCCTCATTAATGGGTCAAGCTATGTCCTAATGGTCTCAGCTCCAATTTGCTGTTTGTATAATATGATCATTATCCCGGGCGGGGGAATGGATGATGAGTTTTTAGGGAGATGTGTTTGTGTGAGTGTGTTGGGGGGGGGATGGGGGTGGGGGATGGGGAGGGTTATGTAGAGGGATGGTAGATGTATATTGGGTAGAGGGGGAAAGAACTCAATGGGAGTGAAGTGAAGAGATTCCTGGAAGAAGAAGACATAACGTGGTTCTCATTAACATTCCTGAGAGATGGAGGCTCATCAGTGGATTTAGGATGATGACTAGCTGATATTGGTGCCAGGGGGGCTACCTCCTCCAAGTAGGTTGATCTTCCAAGTCCTCACACTGGCCCCAGCAGTGATTGCCTCCCGCATCATCTTTTTAAAAACTGTGCTAAAATCCCGCCCGATACCACACGCTGTGCAGCGCTTCTTAATTAGCCCACTTCTTAGTCATCGTCGCTCAGATAACCAAACAAGGAAATGGCATTAAGAGAGTTTGTGCATCTTTCTTGAAAAACATTGTGGATGAGAGGAAATGAGCAAGGATTTTCTAATATCTCTCTGAAGAGTCTGGGAAAGCACCTGTCTGGAATATTGGTCCCTTCTATCAAAATGTTGTATGACTATAAGTTCACTGAGGTCTGTCTCATTCAATAGAAGTGCTGTGTAATGTGTGGTGTAGTCGTGGGAGATGAAAAGTCTTTTTGGTTAAGGGTGTTATGTCATAGCAGTCAAGCATTTTTGTTGCACAATAAAGAACAAAATGATTCAACCTATAAAAGAGATTGTGCTACATGTATATCGAATGATAGCTACATAAATTTGCTACAAACAGCTAGATTAAGCTGACTGTATTGTAAGTGCTTGAGAAAAATTTAGAATTTACGAACTACTAGACACTGTGCACACTTAATACTCCTGCCTTTCCAGTTGAAGTGTGCATTCTGTGTAAAATTGTATTCTGCTGTTAGCATCCACACACACAGGTTTATGCCCACTTGGCCGGGGTAATTCCTTTTTGTTTATTTTATCTTTAAAAAAAAAAGAAGAAAAAAGTTGAGTGCTCTCAGCATTGCCCGCATGTGTGGAATACTCTAAAAAGTCAAGTACACTTTTGATAACTCTCAAGAGCAAATCAGTACAGAGTGATAGCAAACAGATAAACTTATATACGGTCGATATTAACTTGTGATGTGTCTTTTGTTTCATTTCCCCCACACAGTACACCCTCAGGAGAGATGCGCTGATGTTGGAGGTACCGGTGTCGGTACGATGGAACGGAGCCAACGACATCGACGGCACCAGCAACAACAGTGGTAGGGGCAAGAAAGCTTGAATTTAAATCGTCTTTTATGAAATCAAGAAGCGAGAATGCGATGTGAAATGTGCATTTGCAAATCGTGGTTTCACTCATTTTCTTCCTCTTCTTTGTTTTTATTTTTATTTTTCTTCTCTGGTAGTTTTATAGACAGTGTTTGTTATTTCACTGTTGGAGGCAATGTTTGTGTTTAAGAATCTGAGCTGGTCATTTAGATGCTACCAGTCTTTCTAATGTTGTGGTGGAAATACATTAAAGCTATAAAAAAAAAAAACAGCAACAAAAAAACCCTGACACTCCATTTTTCTTTTACATGCTTCAAAAAGTGAAAATACATGTATGCAACCAA